>NW_010973034.1:4400054-4507141 GCF_000737465.1 Haliaeetus leucocephalus | reverse complement strand
TTCTAGCTACCGATGCAGAGCACCATGAGGGCTGCTATGGGGACAATTAACTCCATCTCAGCCAGACCCAATACAATAAAGTATCTTCTCCCTTAATCACAACAAAACTTAAAAATCTCAGGGACTGACTGACAGAAGCATCATGGAGCTCAGCAAAGATGAGTAAAACCTTGCACGTGAGGTGCAATATTCCCATGCAGGCTGGTCATCAGCTGGATAGCAAGCAGCTTTGCAGTGCAGGATCAAGGATCCTTGTGGACAGAAAGGTGAACCTGAATAAACAGTGCACTCTTGCAGCAATGGAGGCTAATTGCATGATGTGCTTTAGAAAGATCAGCAGATCAACAGAAATCATTATTCACATCTCTGCAAAGTTTGTGAATTCAAATCAGATTGTACTGTAGCTGTTAAGGAATTGCAGTGGAAGGGAGTAATCAAAAGTCTGTGTATCAGTAAAACAAAGCAAGCACGGTCCTACAACATTATCGTAAATCTGGGATTACAGGTGATAAATCTGTGATTTACTCACAGACAACACAGGTAACAGTTTATTGCTGTTTTTTTCTAATATCATTCTTAAAAATAAAGGTAGGCATTGTGGAATACTTGACCCTAAATATAATTTCATACATACTTCATTTCATATTAAAGATCATCAGATCTGATTTCCAGAAACTTTAGGTGCTTATAAAGATTTTGAAACTTCCAGTATTTTTTTTTTTTTCCATTTTAGCTCATTCTTTGAGAAAAGATTAGGTTTTCGTCTCTTAATTTCAGATTTTTTTTAAAGAGTATATATGTAATCTCATTAAGTAAAATTCTGTTGAAATCTTCTCTTCTGAATGAGAGAAATAGTAACACTGAATTTTTGGAAATAATTTCCAAACCATGCAGATGTTTTCTGAAGGAATGTCTAAATAATTTCTAAAAGTCTCTGTTTACCCTTTTCTTACAATAACTAAGAGCTACTGCAAAACCTGAAATGTTTCTCCCCCACCTTACAGTTTTCTCTTTTCTAGATCAAACAAAGCCAAGCCCTTGATGTTCCCCCCATGTATTGTATAGTCAAATCTTTTAGCATTGCTACTGTTGTACTATGGATTACCTCTAATTTGTATGCATCTTTCTTGTAACGGAGTTTACAAAGGTAAACACTCCATCTCAGATTAATCCACAACTGAGCAGAGGAATAATCCTATGTTCCATATGTAACATTACCTTTCAATATATCAGCATAACATTTATTTTTGATGTCAAAATGTCACATTGTTGACTTTTTAAATGTGATTCAACATCCACTTTAAACTTCAGAAATTTTTCATAGAATCATAGACGAATAGAATCACAGACTAATAGAATCACAGAAGGGTTTGCATTGGAAGGGACCTTAAAGATCATCTAGTTCCCCCCCCCCTGCCATGGGCAGGGACACCTTCCACTAGACGAGGTTGCTCAAAGCCCCATCCAACCTGGCCTCGAACACTGCCGGGGATGGGGCATCCACAGCCTCTCTGGGCAACCTGTTCCAGTGTCTCACCACCCTCACAGTGAAGAACTTCTTCCTGACATCTCATCTAAATCTACTCTCTTCCAGTTTAAAGCCATTACCCCTTGTCCTATCCCTACATGCCCTTGTACAAAGTCCTTCTCTAGCTTCCTTGCAGGCCTCCTTTAAGTACTGAAAGACTGCAACAAGGTGTCCCTGGAGCCTTCTCTTCTCCAGGTTGAACAACCCCAACTGTCTCAGCCTGTCTTCATAGGAGAGGTGCTCCAGCCCTCTGATCATCTTTGTGGCCCTCCTCTGGACTTGCTCCAACAGGTCCATGTCCTTCTTATGTTGGGCGTCCCAGAGCTGAACACAGTACTGCAGGTGGGGTCTCACCAGAGTGGAGTAGAGGGGGAGAATGACCTGCCTCGACCTGCTGGTCACACTTATTGTGATGCAGCCCAGGATACAGTTGGCTTTCATACATTACTGGGTCATGTTGAGCTTCTCATCAGCCAACACCCCAGTCTTCTCCTCAGGGCTGTTCTCAATCCATTCTCCACCCAGCCTGTGTTTGTGCTTGGGATTGCCCTGACCCACGTGCAGCACCATTCACTTGGCCTTGTTGAACTTCTTGAAGTTCACACAGGCCCACTCTCAAGCCTGTCAAGGTCCCTCTGGATGGCATCCCTTCCCTCCAGTGTGTTGACTGCACCACAAAGCTTGATGTCATCAGTAAACTTGCTGAGGGTGCACTCAATCCCACTGTCCATGTTGACGACAAAATTGTTAAAACATTTTCTGCAGAACTGTTAACTTCTCTGTTCCCATTTATTTCTCCTTCCTAGGTGTAGTACTCAGCATGTGCCTGTATATAGCAGACCTATATTGTTGACAAAAAAAAAAGAAACTGAAGAATCTGAAGTATATGAAAACCCCTTTTTCATTCCAAAAGCTTGAGCAAATTTCCAGATCAATTTGTCAAATAAAAAAAAGTGAAATCAACAATGATTAAGCGTAACCACTGATTCACTCTTTTTCCTCTCCTAACTCTGAAAAATCAATGTAAAGAACACATTCTTTTTAATTTTTAAGTACTCAAAGTAGCCTAGAAATATAATAGTTTCTTTCTCAGTCTCTACTTATTAAAATTTCATGTATTGTAATTGAAATGTGAGGTCTCAGTTGATCACAATACAGGGTATAATGAGACAAATTAATATCTGGGGCAATTTTATGGCCCTTAACAGAATTACAGCAAAGCTGAATCTGGACAACTGGTTTCTAATAAGCTAGTGACATTACTGATAGAGTTTTGATTTTAAAAGAATGCTCTACAGTCCTAACTTTACAAGAAATTTCTTTCCTTTTTTTTCTGTTATTTATTTTAGATTGTTGGATTATCTTTATGTATTTTAAATTGTTACTCCTGTGCAGCAACTGCTGAATTTCTCACACAGATTATGGCCAGTGTGTTTGCAGTGCACTAACTTCTATTATTGAACAAACAAATTTATTCATGATAATGCATATTGATAATTTTGATGCATCCACCCATACTGAATGAGAGAAGAATGTGTGATAGAATGAGAGAAAATTATAATGCAACATCTATACAGACTTTAAGAATTCAAAGACAGGGTAATAACTACCTCCTTGTAAGGGTCATCAAGAAGTTCATGATCATTCCTGTTGAAGAACTGTTGATAAAGTAAGGGAGTTTTGGAGGTGTGTCTGCAAGAAAAATTGAAAAAAGTGTGATTGTTAGAAAATAGTCTCTTTATATAGAAGCAACTGCCTGAGCTTACTATTTCTCAGTATATGAGAGGTGTCAAAAATTGTGTGACGGCAATGTGAACTAGTATGTTTGTCAGGAGGTGTGAACAAACGTCCTAAGAATATTTGTTCTGTGTTTCTGTCAAGTTGCTTTATGTGGCCTTCAGAGTAGGCTCTCACTTAATGGGACTGGTCAGCCTTTCTAGGGATTAGAGTTTCCCACACCATGTTTTATATGGATAAGAAAGAGTTAATGTCTTTTCAGTGATAAGCAGCTTTGATCCATGTTTTCTAGCTGTAAACTAATTCTTACACATAGATCAATAGTATTTTATGGCATAGTTTTCTTCTGTTTTCCAAACTGTGCACATACCATAGTGAGTATACTGTACTTCTGCACTTATAAATGACTGCAGCGGTCACACAACATTGAAAAGTCAAGCCTCATTACCTATTCCCAGACCTAGATAAGACACCAGTTGATTTTGATTTCTTTTCCTTTGCTTACAGAATAGAACAATCGATACTCCAGAATAATGTATGTGCAATTAACAGGTCTCCTCAGGAGCAAATCTGGCATACGTGATAAAGGTACGGTTTCCATAGCTAGGATACAACCTGAGTCAGTGTATTAGCTCATGATGGAATTATTGTTAGTAACTTTTTTATTGTAGCTTTGGGCCATGATAGACCTGATTTTCTTTTAATACATAATATCTCTGATAAAGGTAAATGGAAGAATAGGTTAAAGGTTGCACACATTTGGAAGTTTTTGTTTTGCTTTGGATTTTTTTTTTTACTATAAATATTTCCTCAATGTCTTTCCAATGTCATTCTTCATTTCTTCTTTATTATTTGGTTTTTCTTCACACAATCTTTTACTGCAGGTCCTCCACTGTAAAATCCATATCTAATTTAATAATGTCTATAGCTATGCTCTCATTTCTTTCTTTCTCTACTCATAGAACAAGGGGTAGACCACTCTTTTAAGGTCGTAAATTTCACCTCTTTTGATTAAGCTACCTCTCTCAAGGAACTTGATTTAATTCTTGTAAGAATCGGTAGAGAGACTCCTATAGACTTAGTGTCTTCCTCATGGAAAAGAACAAGGTTTGTTGCTTCCACCCTTTACAGTTTAGTTTTTTTTCTTCTTTCTTATCTTCACCATGAAAATGCCTATGTTTTTTAATGAAGCATACAGTTTTTTCATCTTTTCTGCCAATGCCTACATCTTTGTATTTCAATTACTGGTTATCATTTCCTATCATGTTCCCTATGACATTCCTTTTTTTTTTTTTTTTTAAATAATCTTCTAAAACTCTTAACCAGTCTAATTTAATTATATTTCTCAGTGTCTGCTCCTACTTTGACACCAGAAAGCAGTGCTAGACTTTATATGAGAAGTTATTAACATGTTTAGCAAGAAGTCTTAAGTCTAGGAAACAATATTTTAATAAGCCAAGTCAGCTGAATAAAGTCTCTTACCTCTCATTATAATGTTCAGCATTTATGAAATAGAAAATCATTAGATTTTCAATATACTTAGATTCCCAGAGTCCTTTAGAATACACTCTGACACATTCTTTAAGGCTTTACATAACCAGTAATATTATTAAGAAATCAGAATCACTGCAGTCAGTACATTTGATTGCCAAATTATTATCTCAAAGAGAAAAATAACAGTTTAAATGCATCTCTTTCATTTTCTTTCTCAACAAAACTTTATTCCTCTTCTTTCATAATTCCCAAAATGAAAAGCAGAGCATTAAACTCAAGTAATGCATAAATTGAGAAACTATGTGTGAGGGAAGCTAATGTGATTTAGTTGTTGTGTAACTAGAAGATGCAAGATTAAGCTACAGAAGGGAGTGTCTTGGTTTGAGACACATTTTCACATTCTGTTGTCAAGTGACATTCTCACTATGTCTTTCCTAAGCATTCTTCATCTCAGAATTGCATCTCACACTCCCTTATTTTCAAACTGTATGCAGCAAAAGCCACAGACTAGAAGTAAAAGGTATGTGTGGGTGAAAATTATATCTTGTTAGATGTGACAGTAAGTTAATTGTAAGGGAGTATAGGCAGTCTTTTCAATTCAATTCTTAATTATTTAATGTTATTAACTTCATGACATTATTTCCTAGCAATATTTTTTTTAGCTTCAAACAAGAATAAAAAATCCCAGCTCATCTTGAAACTATCACTTCAGAGCTTCCTGATCTGATCTGCACCCCTGAAGAATTCTTTTCTTTTAAACAGATTATGACCTTGATAAAGGTAAACAAGTGAAACTGATACAATTTGAACAAAATATAGCTATATCTCAATGGACCATTACAAAACTCTGAAAAGATGATTGCAGGTTCTGGTGCCTTTCTGTTTTTCAACTAATACAGAGCACACCAACAGGAACCAGAAGATACAGAAATGTAATTTCATGACTGTCCTGGAAAAATTCTCCAACCATGGGCATAGATAACAAGGTTTCCTGTTGACTCCTTTCCTACAGATACTCAAGACTTCTGCTTACCCAGTGCTCCATATTGCACAGAAAGGAATTCTTTTTTTGGACTTGTGTTGGGACTCAAAAGATTTGGGTTCAGAAGCCAAGGCCAAAGGCAAATCTGTAAGCAGAACTAACTTCTTTCTAATCTATAGGTTAGTCTATAGGTACTGGGTTCCCTATGAATTTTTAGATTAATACCTCTTCAGAGATTCAGGTTTAGACTTTTTTGGGTCATATTTATCTGAGTAAATGAAAATGTCTACAGTGTGTACATTGAGATTTAAGACTAGCTCATGCTTTTTGTGATAAAGCTACAGAATATTTATGTTGTCAGTGTTAGCAGCTGTCATTATTAGCAGCCTTTTATAAGTTTCCAAATTGTATTTTTTCTGCTTGCTGTTTCAATGATGAAAATTTGCTGTCTGTGTTCAGTAGATTTGACTTTCAAGTCAGATGTCAGAGACACTTGTACAGTCACTGGAATGAAATAGATACTTCTAGAGCACTGATCATGTCTTGCTGTAGCAGACAAATGAAACAGACCAGATGATTTATATTCTAAAAAGTCTATTTCTTTCCATTGATTAAAAAGTTTCATAGAGGACCAGTTTACCTGTAACATCAAATATTAGATGAAATAAATTTTAACCTTAGCTTGCAGATTTCAAATATTCTTACAAGGGCACTTATACAGTGAACTGAAGATGTGAGAGCTTTTGGGACCTGTCTGCATTAGAAGTTTAGGTATACAAGCGAGTTTTTCCCAATAGAATCAGGTGATTATGGTGCTTTGGTCGTCTACATAAACTATGCAGGATTTTTCACCTTTATCATGTGGATGATGGGACAGAGTGCACCCTCAACAAACTTGATGACACAAAAATTGGAGTGGCTGATATGCCAGAGGGTTGGGCTGCTATCCAGAGGGACCTCAACAGGCTGGAGAAATAGGCTGACAGGAACCTTGCGAAGTTCAAATAAGAAAAGTGAAAAATCCTGCACCTGGGGAGGAACAATCTCATGCAACACTGCATGCTGGGAATCAAAAGGCTGGAAAGCAGTTTTGCTGAAAAGCCAGGGGTTCTGGTGGATGACAAGTTGAACATGAGCCAGCAATGTGCCCTTACAGCAAAGAAGACAAACAGCATCCTGGGCTGTATTAGGAGGAGTATTGCCAGCAGGTTGAAGAGGTGATCCTTCCCCTCTACTCACCACTGGTGAGGCCACACCTGGAGTATTGTGGCCAGCTCTGGGCTTCCCAGTATGAGGGAGATGGATGTAGTAGAGAGAGTCCACAGAATGGCCATTGAGATGATTATGGCATTGGAGCACCTGTCCTGTCAGGAAAGTCTGAGAGAGCTGAGATTCTTTAGTTTGGAGAAGACTCATGTGGAAACTGATTAATGTATACAAATACCTGAAACAAGGGTGCAAAGAGGGCAGAGACAGCTCATTCCAGTGGTGCCCAGCAACAGAAGAAGAGGAAATGGGCACAAACCAAAAGACAGAAGGTTTTGTCTGAACATGAGGAAAAATTTTTTGACTGGGGGGGTGACCAAACACTGGAACACATGGTCCAGAAAGGATGTGGAGTCTCCCACCTTGGAGATATTCAAACGCTATCCAGACACAGTCTTGGGCAACCAGCTCTAGGTGGCCCTGCCTGAACAGGGGTTTGGACCATATGTCCTCCAGAAGTCCCTTCCAGTCTCAACCGTTCCATGATTCTGTGATTCAGATCATTCTCTGATATCTGGCAAAAGCATTTAAATTCTGTAATACTAACACTGTTGTGGATATTGTTAATAATCTAATTATAAATGTATATAAATATCTATGATCCATTGGGTTTGGACTGTGATTTGTTGTGATGATGAGAGGCAGACTGGAGCACATACTTGCATAGTAACCTAGGTCTCCAAGCTTTTCTCTTCTCTGGTTCTTACACAGCTGAGGAACAGCTGTTTTGTTGGTCAAACTACAAGAAATACTCTTTACATTTTTGTGTAAATGAAGTGATATCTCTTTTTCTTTTGCATTGGTTTGTTTTGTGGTGTGTGCTGTTACCTAAGTTCTGTACTTTTTGACAGATCTACTATAGCTTACTAACAAAAAAAGGATGCTTTTTTATTGTTTTGTTGAAACTGTAAAGCTATAATTTCTTATAGTCTTAATTTCTCTGTTTGACAGTGCTTACATGTTTATTCCTTGTCTGTGTATTAGAGCAGTGAAAAGAGTTTCCACCAGAGAAAACCCTGTGCTTAAAATGTCAAAGAGGAAGTATGGTTGAAATAGAAGTTATATATATTATATACACAGGCGTTTAAAGTAAATGGATGGGATTTGCAATCCCATTGAAAATGTATTAGAACATGAAAACAATTTATGAAATGTTCTTTCTGGTCCAACTAATTATACCTGTTTCAGTTTAGGTGTAGTTTAGACAGGCAGTGTGATATCTGGAGGTGGAATCAGGAAAAAATGAAAGAATATAAAGAATGCTTGCTGTTTTCAGAATCCTTGCATACAGTCAGAGGACTAAAATCCATAAATAATAACAGCTACTTTTCTCATTTCAACTTTGTTTTTGTTCTACTTTGTCCCAAAATAACATGGAAAACAAGAAAGGGGCACACAGGTTTGTATATCAGTCTTTTGGCATAATCTGGGTGGTTTGTTTGGTTGGTTTTGCATTAAGAAGTTCCACTTATTAGACTGCACATCCCCTGTTTCTGTCTTCCTAATGCGCCCTGTTTTCCACAGGGAAAAGTCCAGACACAGGAGTTGTAAAAGCCTTGTGCCAATCTAGAAGACTGGTTTCCCAGTGGCACTGGGGCTGCCCAGAAAGCAAATTAGGATGCAGAGATCATTATTCTCACAAACTGGAAAAATCCTGCCAACTGACTTCACTTTGTCTCCTGGATACTTTAGGAGTAAGGGCACTTGACTTTCTGCTGTGCTGAGAAATCACCGGATCCAGTGAGGTTCATACAGTTTTATACAAAAATGTTGAAATGAGGGTTCAACTTAGACATTAGCTTAACTGAGAGTGGTCTTTAGTGTAGTGTTTATTCTAAGCTACAACCCTCACAGACGCAGTTTTATCAGGTCTATATGAATATATACACATATACCATTACAGTTAAATCACTTAATATAGGATTTAAAAGTGTTCCGTTTTAATTTGAAATTGGTTGAAAAATTCTATGGCATTTTAGCTGTGATTTTGTCTACTCTTCTTGACATTAAGAAGAAACAAATTAGTTCCTACATTTACTGGATTATTTCACCTAGCACTCTGAAACTGCCAGTTCTGGGAAAAGTGCTATGGTTCTTTAACACTTCACAGGCACACACACAATGATTTCAGAAATTGTTGTAGAAAATTACCCTCAACTAAAATTCCAAACTTTCTTTCCAATGTGACATCTACTCTGATATTTTTGTTGGGTCTTTTGGATTTACCAGAGTAAACTATCTGTACCTGTACATACTTTAAAAGAGAGAGGGCTTTCATGCTCTCAGCCAATCACTGACTAATTGCATGACACATTTGCTCAATATCCCTCCTGAAGAAAGGTAACACAACAAAAATCCAGGCATTTTATGATGATTCAAGAAAAATCTAACTGCTAGAGAAAAGAAATCCAGTGTCCATTATTACACAATACTTTTCTGAAAGAAGGAAAAAAATTTCTTACAGTGTATAGAGCAAGGTCAGAATGTGGCTTTTCATTCTCATTGTTGCCCTTTACCTTTTCATTTTTTTTAAAAGAATTTTCACTACCTGCAATAAAAAGAAATTCTGTGTCTCCTGACAAGAAAAATGAAAAATCCTGGTAAATGAAGTCACAATTTTTTTCTTCACAACTTTCTGTAAGTGAGATTTGAAATGAGGGAAAAGTTCTGCTCAGACAGTGCTAGTTTAGATAATAGTCTTTTTCCTTGAGATCACTTATTAGACTTTAATTTATAATTGACATACTAAAGGTTCTATTGATCATGAAGAAGGGTTGTTTAGGATCTTTTTTATGGACACGACCTTAGAAATAGTCAGATGGAATGGTCAGATCTTAGAAAAAGCCAGGTACTGAAAAAATTCCTTGCACATGCAAGCATCTTTCTGAGCATTTGCTTTTAATCAGTACTACATTTCTCTTTCTCAGATTATGACGCTTTTTATTTGTGGACATTTATCAAAGTTAACTTCTGGCAGAACAAGTGCTGAGCAGGCAATATACATTTTTAGTGCAATGTTCTGAAAGGAGAACTTGATCTTAGAGGAGTATGTCTGTTTACAGCATATATTCTTATTTCTCTGAGAAACAAGTTATTCATTTAGTATTACAGTTCCACTGAATGAAATATCTTCATTCTAGCCATTTTGAAGTGAAACAAATTCAAATATTCTTAATTTATTTTGGACCTCTGCATGTAGAAAACCTAAAATATTTTTGAAACAGCCTTGAAATGAAACTATAAGCCAATATAAAGCCCATATTACTCTATGCAAGAGTTACTTCTTCATTTAACTCAGATGTTATAGGGATGATACCACTTGCTGTTGTAGTTTCTTGTTTTCTTTAAAAAATAATATTTCATTTCTTCAGAATCTTGCTAAACTTTAATTATTTGAACAGGAATTGTTCATGTTACTGTATTGGGTTTGGATGGCAAGGTTTTGGTAGCAGGGGGATTACAGGTGTGGCTTCTGTGAGAAGCTGCTAGAAGCTTCCCCCATGTCTGACAGAGCCAATGCCAGCCAGCTCCAAAATGGACCCGCCACTGGCCAAGGCTGAGCCCATCAGCGATGGTAGCAGCACCTCTGCGAGAACAAATTTAAGAAGGTGGAAAAAAGTTGCTGTGCAACAGAAAACTGGAGCCATAAAGAGGGTTGAGAACATGTGAAAGCAACAGCCCTGCAGACCCCCAGGTCAGTGCAGAAGGAGGGGAGGAGATGCTCCAGGTGCCAGAGCAGAGATTCCCCTGCAGCCCGTGGGGAAGACCATGGTGAGGCAGGCTGTCTCCCTGCAGCCGAGGGAGGTCCACGGGGGAGCAGATCTCCACCTGCAGCCTGGGGAGGACGCCACGCTGGAGCAGGGGGATGCCCAAAGGAGGCTGTGACCCCTTGGGAAGCCCACGCTGGAGCCAGCTCCTGGCAGGACCTGTGGCCCCATGGAGAGAGGAGCCCACGCTGGAGCAGGTTTTCTGGCAGGACTTGTGACCCCATGGGGGGGACACGCTGGAGCAGTCTGTGAAGCACTGCAGCCCATGGGAAGGACTCATGCTGGAGAAGTTCACGGAGGACTGTCTCCCGTGGGAGGGACCCCACGCTGGAGCAGGGGAAGAGTGTGAGGAATCCTCTCCCTGAGGAGGAAGGAGCAGCAGAGACAACATGTGATGAAATGACCACAACCCCCATTCCCCATCCCCCTGTGACGCTGGGAGAGTGGAGGTAGAGAAAAATCAGGAGTGGAGCTGAGCCTGGGAAGAAGGGAGTGGGGGCAGAGGTGTTTTAAGATTTAGTTTCAGTTCTCATTATCCTACTGTGATTGGATTGGTAATAAATGAAACAAATTTCCCCAAGTCGAGTCTGTTTTGCCCATGAGGGTAATTGGTTGAGTAATCTCCCTGTCCTTACCTCGACCCATGAGCCCTTCATTATATTTTCTCCTTCCCTGTCCAGCTGAGGAGGTGAGTGATAGAGCAGCTTTGGTGGGCACCTGGCATCCAGCCAGGGTCAACCCACCACAGTTACATACATACTTAATAATATTGAACACACTCAATTAACAATGGTTAAGTATCTTGGGAACGTCATCCTAAACAGTTCAGCTAAAAGTGTGAAAAAGAAAGGTTGGGACAGCTGACTTATCATTCCAAACAATCATCTTGCATTTGTTTTTGAAACACTCCAGAGTTTCACAGGAGGAACTGGACATTTTCCTATGTGTTGCCTTTGTGCTGGGAAGCAGTCTGTTATCTCTGTGAACAATATGCTCTAATTTGGTCAGTTATAAGTTATCTCAGGTTTTGTACACTCTGGTCTTTTACAGGCATATTTCCTAATTGTTGTTTTTTGATCATACTCTGTATAGACCTAATAACCTATGTGTGTAATCAGGGACCACATAAGCCATCATCAAGGTAAGATGAAGATCATCTTATATCAGTTGTGTTATCTCCAAATTTCTTAGTTTTACTACTAATGATTTTTTAATATGATGAATTCTCTTGTAGCAGCAAACTGTTTCCCAGATTTGATAGCTAAGGAAAAAAGTTTGTTGCCTTGAAATTTAAACTGGATATATCTATTTTAGTACATTTAGGCTTCATCACTTCTTCCAGTGATCTTACTGCACACAGTAAGTCACAGGGACTGTGAGTAATGTGTCATAATCTGAGTTACAGAAAACTAGTAAGTAAAATGTGAAAGGATACCACAAATCAAAAGTTTCTGGTGTTGCTGATTATCTCCTAATATTTGTATATATCAGGGTGTATCTATTTATATACTGCACAGTGCTACACTTTTTAACTGTGTTCATATTCCTATCAGTGAAAAGAATCAATCCAAAATCATACCTGTACCTTTACATGTCTGTTCCTGTCAGGTGTTTTTATGTACTTCTTTCCCTCTTTAATGCACAGTTATGTATGTCCACAATACCAATATAGGCCCAATATCGTGGAAACATAAGAACTTCACTGTGACTGAGGGGGTTGCATACACATTTTGAGAAATATTTATGCCACTCCTGAAATTTATTAAGCCCCAAAGACTAAAGTATGAACATCAGTGTGATCCACAATAGTATTCCAAATTTTACGTAGAAAATATGTATCATTCCAATACAGTCTCAAAGTTTTCCTAATGTGTCACCTAATAGTACCATGATAGGCAGTTCCAGGGTGAAAATAAATGTGCCTCACAGGACTACATGTCAGTTTGTAAGTCACCGTTTTCCATTCCATCATCATGTTCTTGTTCTAAATATACTAGCTCAGTATATTTGGAAGCTGTTTTTGTGAGACACAACTGTTTTTTAATTCCCCAAACGAATGTGGAAGATTTCACCTACAACATTATCAGTGAAGTTTGGAATATATTTTCTGTAAGTGTTCATATTACCTACTAAAGAAAATATTTATTTCCCTCTTGCATCCATATGACAATGACAACTTAGATTTCAGTCATCTCTGAAAGATACAGGGTGTTGTGGCTGAGTTCAGTCCGGTTATAACTGAGTGACTGTTCTCAGCCTTCCTTGTCACTGAAGATTATGTCCTCAGCAGGTTTTTTGATATTTCTCATTACTTCTTTGTGATTTCTGTTTTCATATCCTGTGTTTTAAAAACTGTCCAAGCCATTAAATTCAAACAAAAGCCTTAGGTTGAGGTGCAAGCTGAACACATCAAAAGATTTGCAATAGTTCAATTAAATATATACTAGACTATTTGAGCTTGGGAATAATTGTATTGAACTAAACTTCTACTGAAGTAGACCAAAAGTTTCTTAACTTTTTTGTTTGCTGTTTTTGATGGAAGACCTCAGACATTACAGATTTTTTTAAAGAACTGCATGAATTAAAATTAATATGGTCTTAATGTGAGTTTCTCTATTATACTATGAGAAGAATAGGTCTTTGCAGAATAGTCATATAAGTTCACATCCGACTGGTGTTTGTCTCTTCACCAATAGGCCTCAACTGGACTTCTGATTCACTTTGTTTTGTTTTAGTAGTTCTTTATGCTATAAAATCAAAGCTGTTTTCAATGTAATATTTCTTGTGTCATACATCCACCTATAATCTATAATGGAAGTAGAACAACTTTTTTATATTTCCCCCAAATTAGAGTAGATTTATTTTGTGTGCTGCCTCACTGCCGTAAAACATTATTTTCAATCATATAATGTACTAAGACTTGTATTTGATCTATGACTTGTTGTTTATTATCTGTGTCATTCCAACTATGAAAGTGGTTGTCAGTTCTGTACTTAGATTTTTTTTATGTTCTCCAGTCTTCATCAGTAATAGTCTATTTAAACCAGAACCTTGAAGTAAAATTGCCATAATCTAACAGATCACTACTTGAGAGTTTTTAAAGCCATACTGTATGGAAGGTGAATAGCATCTGTGATAAATGGACTTGCTTGAAACTTCATTAGTTTATATAATAATAATAATAATAATAATAAACAAGCAAACCAACCAAATCAGGAAAGGCTGACAAAGCAAACTGCGAGGGTATATGTGGTGGGTTGACCCTGGCTGGATGCCAGGTGCCCACCAAAGCTGCTCTATCACTCACCTCCTCAGCTGGACAGGGAAGGAGAAAATATAATGAAGGGCTCATGGGTCGAGGTAAGGACAGGGAGATCACTCAACCAATTACCCTCATGGGCAAAACAGACTCGACTTGGGGAAATTTGTTTCATTTATTACCAATCCAATCACAGTAGGATAATGAGAACTGAAACTAAATCTTAAAACACCTCTGCCCCCACTCCCTTCTTCCCAGGCTCAGCTCCACTCCTGATTTTTCTCTACCTCCACTCTCCCAGCGTCACAGGGGGATGGGGAATGGGGGTTGTGGTCATTTCATCACATGTTGTCTCTGCTGCTCCTTCCTCCTCAGGGAGAGGATTCCTCACACTCTTCCCCTGCTCCAGCGTGGGGTCCCTCCCACGGGAGACAGTCCTCCATTAACTTCTCCAGCATGGGTCCCTCCCACGGGCTGCCGTCCTTCAGGCACAGACTGCTCCAGCGTGGGTCCCTCACAGCACAAGTCCTGCCAGAAAACCTGCTCCAGCGTGGGCTTCCCATGGGGTCACAGCCTCCTTTGGGCATCCCCCTGCTCCAGCGTGGGGTGCCCCCCCAGGGCTGCAGGTGGATATCTGCTCCCCTGTGGACCTCCCTGGGCTGCAGGGGGACAGCCTGCCTCACCATGGTCTTCCCCATGGGCTGCAGGGGAATCTCTGCTCCGGCGCCTGGAGCATCTCCTCCCCTCCTTCTGCACTGACCTGGGGGGCTGCAGGGTTGTTGCTCTCACATATTCTCACTCCTCTCTCCATCTGCAGTTTTTGTTGTGCAGCTCTTTTTCTCCCTCCTCAAATATGTTATCCCAGAGGTGCTACCACCATCGCTGATGGGCTCAGCCTTGGCCAGCGGCGGGTCCATTTTGGAGCCAGCTGACATTTGCTTTGTCAGACATGGGGGATGCTTCTAGCAGCTTCTCACAGAAGCCATCCCCATATACCCCCTGTTACTGAAACTTTGCCATGCAAACCCAATACATTATAATACATAATTTGATTAGAAACAAAGCTGTATAGGTAAGTCTAGGTAACTCTCAATGATAATCTTTTCTTTCAGTTGCATACCCAAATATATAGAAAAAGTAGTAGAGAATGGGCTATAGACAAAAACTTAGCTGAAAAGTTAAAATGTTCTCATCTTTCTTGAAATTTGGCAGGGCTATGTCCCCCTCCTGCTGCATGATTCTTTTGGTATTCCCATGGTTACTTGTTAGGCTTATAGAATTTGGCTGTTAAGTGTCCACAAATGCTCACAGCACTGCTCAGGCGCTACACAGCTGTAGCTGCCAGCTGAGTTGCAGCTGTGCTGCTGTCATTGAATGGCACACGTCCCCTGGCAGAGGACAGCTGTCCCCTACCCTTGACTCACAGTCCCAAGAGCTGCACAAGGGCAAAGTCTAAGTTTTTCCTGAATGATGCTCCTGTGTGCTCAGCACATCCATGCCCTGCCAAACACCTGTCTATGGAACGAGGATGACATTCCACTGCCATATTTTATATTTATTCATATTAATTTTCAAACTTGCATAAATCCACTTACATAAGAAACGCAGTGTATCTGGTCCAGACTTAATCATTTAATATCCAAATACTTCAGTTTCTGAAGCTTCCAGAAAGTCTGTGAGTAGTTTTGGAGCTCTAATCAGCTAAGAATCCTGTTGTTAGTGAATACTGTTGATTTAAACGTACCATTTTCATCTTGGTAGCACAGAAACTATAAACTATGGGAAGTAAGAATGACTGCAGACTGTGAATTTTGGTGGAATCTCTGGTATGACTAAGTTAGCCTGGTAGTTACAGAAAAAAATAAACATTAATGTTCAGTTACGTGACTTTAGGTTCAGTGTGCAGTTAGCTGAGGGACAGCACTATTTATGTTGACGGAAATGTTCTTCAAAGTATTAGCTGTAGCCTAGAAGCTTGTGTAGCTGTTCAGCCAGTTCAGGTTTACTCCTGAATCAGCTGAAGAAGATCATCCCTGAAAATGTAATCTTTGCCCAAAAATCTGTTTGTTTGTTTGTTTGTTTTTCTTAAAGTTCAAAGCACAGAAAATCCTGAACTGATAGAAAAAATAGAAGATTGCCAAGATTACTTCAGAAACCTGTTGCCCTTCCTACATATACACAAGGGTGACTTCTTAAAACCATGCAGAGACAGTAGAGACAAAGTTTGGGGTGACATTGTCATGGCGCCAGTGATGGGGCCAGTCCAAGGCCAGGGGGATGTCAGGCCACATGTGGGGGTCAGGATCAGGCCAGGTGAGGAGAATCAGGGTCCAGCACAGTTTTATTTTCTAGAGATAAGCTACATATATGTATATGTATCTCTTGTTCACATAATGCAAAGTAACTGCCAGTGGGGCCTTCCTCAGTACCTTTAATGGGATGTGAAAAGCGAAAGGGCCCTCCCTTCTTTGCATTCCTCTCTAACAGTGTCTGGTCTTCTCATAAGTGAGGATTACCAAGTTATTGCAATGTCAGTAATTCACTACTTATTTTACAAAAATTTAAATTGAATCAGAAAGGTCACCGTGACTGGCTCATTCCACTGAACAGAGGAGACATGTGCAGTAAAGATATGTCAGTTATCTGTTTGAAAAACTCTGGGAAACTGTCATTTAATGCTAGGGAGGGCCTGAAAGGCAAAGGGGTCCAGGAGGGATGGACATTCTTCAAGAAGGAAATCTTAATGGCTCAGGACCAGGCTATTCCCATGTGCCACAAGTCAAACTGCCGAGGAAAACAACCAGCCTGGCTGAATGGGGAGCTTTTGCTAGGAGTCAAGAAAAAAAGCAGAGTTTATCATCTCTGGAAGAAAGGGCGGGCAACTTGGGAAGAGTACAGGGATCTTGTTAGATCATACAGAGAGAAAATTAGAAAGGCAAAAGCTCAGCTAGAAATAAAACTGGCCACTATGGTAAGGGACAACAAAAAATATTTTTACAAATATGTTAACAGTAAAAAGAATCCCAAGAAGAATATCTATCCTTTAATGGATACAGAAGGGAATGTAGCCGCCAGAGAAGAGGAAAAGGCTGAGGTACTTAGTGCCTTCTTGGCCTCAGTCTTTAATAGGGAGACCAGTTATCCTCAGGGTACTCCGCCCCCTGAGCTGGAAGGTGAAGATGAAAAGCAGAATATACCCCTCTTAATCCTGGAGGAAATAGTGACCTGCTATGCCTTCTGGACACTCACAAATCTATGGGACCCAATGGGATCCATCCAAGAGCACTGAGGGAACTGGCGGAGGTCCTTGCCAAGCCACTCTCCATCATTTATCAGCAATCGTGGTCAACAGGGGAGGTCCCAGAGGACTGGAGGCTTGCCAATGTGACTCCCATTTATAAGAAGGGTCAGAGGGAGGATCTGGGGAACTGCAGGCCTGTCAGCCTGACCTCGGTACCGGGGAAGATTATGGAACGGTTTGTCTTGAGAGCACTCACATGGCAAGGCCAGGACAAGCAGGGGATCGGGCCCAGTCAGCGTGGGTTTACAAAAGGCAGGTCCTGCTTGACCAACCTGATCTCCTTCTATGACCAGATGACTCGCCTAGTGGATGAGGGGAAGGCTGTGGATGTTATCTTCCTTGACTTCAGCAAGGCCTTTGACACTGTCTCTTATGGCATACTCCTTGAGAAGCTGACATCTCATGGCTTGGACAAGTGTATTCTTCGCTGGGTGAAAAACTGGCTGGATGGACGAGCCCAGAGGGTTGTGGTGAATGGGGTAAAATCCAGTTGGCAGCAGGTCACAAGTGGTGTTCCTCAGGGCTCGGTGTTGGGCCCCGTTCTGTTTAATAACTTTATCAATGATCTGGATGAGGGGATTGAGTGCACTCTCAGCAAGTTTGCAGATGAGACCAAGTTGGGAGGCAGGGTCGATCTGCTTGAGGGTAGGGAGGCTCTGCAGAGGGATCTGGACAGGCTGGATCGATGGGCTGAGGCCAATTGTATGAGGTTCAACAAGGCCAAGTGCTGGGTCCTGCACTTGGGTCACAACAACCCCATGCAGCGCTAGAGGATTGGCGAAGAGTGGCTGGAAAGCTGCCTGGCAGAGAAAGACCTGGGGGTGTTGGTGGACAGCCAGCTGAATATGAGCCAGCAGTGTGCCCAGGTGGCCAAGAAGGCCAACGGCATCCTGGCCTGTATCAGATATAGTGTGGCCAGCAGGAGCCGGGAAGAGATAGTCCCCCGGTACTCAGCACTGGTGAGGCCGCACCTCGAGTCCTGTGTTCAGTTTTGGGCCCCTCACTACAAGAAAGACATGGAGGTGCTGGAACATGTCCAGAGAAGGGCAATGAAGCTGGTGAGGGGCCTGGAGCACAAGTCTTATGAGGAGCGGCTGAGGGAACTGGGGCTCTTTAGTCTGGAGAAAAGGAGACTGAGGGGAGACCTGATCGCTCTCTACAACTACCTGAAGGGGGTTGTAGTGAGGTGGGTGCTGGTCTCTTCTGTCAGGTGGCTGGAGATAGGACGAGAGGAAATGGCCTCAAGTTGTGGCAGGGGAGATTTAGGTTGGATATTAGGAAAAATTTCTTTACTGAGAGGGTTGTCAGACATTGGAATAGGCTGCCCAGGGAACTGGTTGAGTCACCATCCCTGCAGGTATTCAAAAAGCGAGTGGACGGGGTACTCCAGAACATGGTTTAGTAGGCATGGATGATGGTTGGACTTGATGATCTTGAAGGTCTTTTCTAACCTAAATGATTCTATGATTCTACAATTCTATGATTCTATACATAGCTGTTGGAAAGAAAGAATCAAAGAACATATGTGTTTGATTCTTCCAATACTGATGAAATGCCCCTTTATGATTTATGCCCCAATGATTCCTTATCTCACAATAGATGTTTTTATAATATCTCAGTGCTATATGGATTTAATTTCCTATTTTATCCCCACCCCCTTTGAACAGTACAGTGTCTTAAGCTGTACACTTCACTTTACCAATCTTTATCACTTATTTCATTAAATATAGGCCTCACTTTCCTAAAAGCCTTATTCCATCATGCCAGCTTACACCAAGAGTTAGATCAGTTAAAGCAGATAGGAGAGGTTGGAAGTTTCCTACAATGAACAAATTTCTGGCACCACTGCTAAAACAGGCAGGGCAGGCTGTCATGAGTCTTTGCTTGGTTAGTTGCCCTTGGCTAACCTGGTGCTCTCATTCATGCTTCATTCCATAATAACAATTCTAATATTTCAAATACTCATGGTTCTTGCAGTGTTTTGGTTGGCTTGTTGAACAAATTAAAACTTGTACAGCTTGAGACATTCAGCACCTGGAAGGTGCTTGACCAGCATGGTGGGGATTGTAACATAGAGCTCCCAGTTTATACCTGGGCAATCCACTGACTCACAACCAGGTTGGCTGAAGCAGAAGGTCAGATCTGAAGCTGCAAGGGTTAAGCAGTTAGGTTTGCCCAGCCATACCTAAGTGTGAGTTGGGCAGGAACCATTGGTAATAAAGAGAAGTAGATAGACTTGATCGGCAGTCAATCATCTCAAATGCTTCTGAATCAAATGGACACTCTCCTGTGGCAGTTCAGGGATTGAAATACCTATGGTGAGCATGGGATGGGAACGTCCTTCCAGACACAGTCTTCTGTGGGTATCTCCCAGCACCTAGAAAGAGCTGGAAAGAGCTTGACAATCCTGCCCTGGGAGGGATTTCCAAGATAATGGCCCTCTGGAACTTCCCTTTTGTTCCCAGTAGAAGCAGCCACCTACCAACCTGGAATTAACAGCAATATTTTGGTCTCTGCCAACGGTCTCAGAGTCTTATCTTTAGTCAGTCATCCTTGCTCTCATTTTCTTCAAACTGTAGATGGGTAACCATCCAGATTCCAGGAGACCCTGTTGCCAGAGGAAGTCCTGGGGATATAGGTCCTATCTGATGAAATTGGGAGTTGCTAAATCCTTAAAAAAGGACTGACTAAAGGTATGATTATTTCTTCATAGTAGAAATCCTGTTTTACCACAAACTATTTTTAAGGAATCCTGTAAGAAAACATGCATGTTTGTACATTCATGTCCCTGTATTTTATTTTCTGTCAAATTAGACCCTGAATTTATGAACATCATGATCTGTGTGTATGTCTCATTAAGAGCTCATATCTTACTTAGCCCATGTGCTCACCCCTCAACCTTACAGATCCCAAAGGCATAGGCAGCACTTGAATGAATTCCCCAAATTAGTTTCATTTTTGTACCTTCTTGAAGTATACATGTGGCTCTTAGCCACATACAAAAGCCCTAAACGTAATAACCCCCCGGGCACCAGGAATGCCCCCACAAGCACCCCACCATGGCTGAAGATGGAGGCAGCTGCTGGAGGCCACTCAGGCGTTGCCGTGGCAACACAGCAGAAGGAGCATTCATAGACAAGGGTGGGGCTGTCCTGAGTGACAACACTGACAGCCAGTGAGAGAGGGCAGGCTGACTGGGGGGACCAATGGGGGCCACGAGGTGGGGTGTTAGTGGGAGCCACTCCCTCTCAGTGCAACTGAAGCCGTTGCAGGCCTCAGTGGCATGGAGAAGCTTTGTGGTGCCTGAAGGAGAACGATGGTATAAAATTAACCCCCCTACGGCTGTTGGGCAGTGGGAGTGCAGGTAGGCATCTCCAGTGGTGGCCTCATGGCTGAAGGGGACTGAGCGGACCAGGATTTGGCTGTTTCTGGCCAGGGAGCAGCAACCGCAGAGAAAGGAGGCTGATGTATTGACAGTTACTTTCAGAAAAGAAGATAGAAAGGGGAGGCTGCTTTTACTATTGAAGTGATTTCCAAAACATCCCCAGATGAAGCCATGTAATAGAGTCCAAGGAAGAAACTTCCCGTATTGGGTTTGTGTGGCAAGGTTTTGGTAGCAGGCATGGTTACAGGGGTGGCTTCTGTGAGAAGCTGCTAGAAGCTTCCCCTGTGTCCCATGGAGTCAATGCCAGCCAGCTCCAAAATGGACCCGCTGCTGGCCAAGGCTGAGCCAATCAGTGATAGTGGTAGCACCTCTGGGATAACAGATT
Organism: Haliaeetus leucocephalus; assembly: GCF_000737465.1. Taxonomy (NCBI): domain Eukaryota; kingdom Metazoa; phylum Chordata; class Aves; order Accipitriformes; family Accipitridae; genus Haliaeetus; species Haliaeetus leucocephalus. Next base: position 4,486,037 of record NW_010973034.1, on the reverse strand, counting down.
TAAGCAGGAAAAAAAGTTGCAGCAGGCACAGAAACTGCAGCCGGAAAGAGGAGTGAGAATATGTGAGAGCATCAGCCCTGCAGACCCCCAGGTGAGTGCAGAAGGAGGGGAGGAGATGCTCCAGGCACCGGAGCAGAGATTCCCCTGCAGCCCATGGGGAAGACCATGGTGAGGCAGGCTGTCCCCCTGCAGTCCAGGGAGGCCCATGGGGCAGCAGATCTCCACCTGCAGCCCAGGGGACCCCACGCTGGAGCAGGGGGATGCCCAAAGGAGGCTGTGCGCTGGAGCAGCCTCCTGGCAGGACCTGTGGCCCCATGGAGAGAGGAGCCCACGCTGGAGCAGGTTTTCTGGCAGGACTTGTGACCCCGTGGGGGACCCACGCTGGAGCAGTCTGTGCCTGAAGGACTGCAGCCTGTGGGAGGGACCCACGCTGGAGCAGTTCGTGGAGGACTGTCTCCCGTGGGAGGAACCTCATGCTAGAGCAGGGGAGGTTTAAGGAGTCCTGCCCCTGAAGAGGAAGGAGCAGCAGAGACCATGTGCGATGAATGACCCCAATCCCTGTTCCCTGTTCCCCTGCTCTGCTGGGAGCGTGTAAGTAGAGAATCTGGGAGTGAAGCTATGCCCATGAAGAAAGGAAGGGTGGGGAGAAGTTATTTTAAGATTTGGTTATATTTCTCATTACCCTGGTCAGTTTGATTGGCAAGAAATTAAGTTAATTTTCCCCAAGTCAAGTCTGTTTTGCCTGTGACATTAATTGGTTGAGTGATCTCTCCCTTTTCTTACCTTGACCCACAAGGCCTTTGCTATATTTTCTCTTCCCTGTCCAGCTGAGGAGGGGGAGTGATAGAATGGCTTTGGTAGGCACCTGGCATCCAGCCAGGGTCAACCTACCACACTTCCCTTGGGCAGTCTCCTAGTGTACTATTAGCATTATTCTTGGGGTGAATACCAACTTTAGGACCAATTATGTAAAGCATGACTCAAGTAATTCACTAATGATGAAGCCAGGTAATTAGACTTTCATTCAAATGTCTATTTATGCTTGTTACCAGGAGCCCACATAACATGTCTCAACTATAGTGGGATAGCAGCACCCATTGGTACCTTTTCTGAGAAAACTGTCTTAATTTTTTTGCAGTACCAAGATGAATTTATTGTAATCTGTTTAGCCCTTAGAAGGCCAGGCATGAAACAGTTCAGTAATAAACAGCCAAATAAAACTGAGATTCACAAATGCTGTTTTATTTTCTTCTAAATATAGTGTTGAGGGAATTACACCACCTGCAGGAATTATGCCACCATCAACAGGGCTTGTCCTAAGGCTCCTGCTCGAAAAATATGAGTTGCCAGTCCATTGAGTAAATAAGTGGTTTATTTATCTGATAAGCAGCACAGCTCTAGCTGGGTGCCTCCAAAGAGGGACCCCAAACAAAGAAATCCCTGGGCAATTACACCCTTACAATCTACATTCACCATCCTTCATGTGACAGTTCTGGCCAGTAGTAATATTAGGGTCTGGGGTCTTCCCATTCTCCGTTGGGTCCTTTCATTGTCTTTAGGCGGGCTGTTTCTTCTCCTATGTCTAAGGCTGCCGCATCAGCTGATGACTGTAGTGGCCTCCCTTACCTTCTTCCAGCTTGAACCAGCCCTGGGGCCTTCTTTTACTTACCTAGGTAAAAGTTCAGCATGTCTGGGTGAAGCTTCACAGCGTGCAGCCTAACGCTTCAGCAAATTTAGCTACCGATGCTAAACAAGTTATGCTAAGAAAGTTCTATATAAGTAGTATACCTAATTGCACAACAGGCTTGCAGTGATGGTAGAAGATCAGGGCAGTCAGCACCAGCAGTAGAAGACAGACAGCTGTGAGGGCCATGTTTTGCAGCTGGGCACAGTGGGACCTGTGGCCCAGTCTTCATCTGTGGGGTTCCCTGGAAAGCCTGTAAAATCACATTAGGATGAGAAGATAATGAACTAGGTTGGGGTTCTAGAAAAGTCCCAGGGTGCCTGACTGCATTCAGCACCAAGAGATGTACCCACTAGGCTGGAGGACGCCTTTGACCACCATTTGCCCTAGCCCTGGTATCCAGGGTCTGCAGTATCCTACTGTGGCTAAAAATCCTCGCAATTGCTTCTTTGTTACCAGTCAAGGTATTTTTACAATAGCCTGGACCCATTCTGTGTCTACTGTCTTTGTCCTTTTTTTAATATGAATCCTAAATATTTTACTTCCTGCTGACACAGCTGAAGCTTAGAAAGAGATGCACAGTGACCTTTTTCTGCTAAAGCGGTACACAGACAAAGAGTATCTTTCAAGCAATCTTTGTATGTCTTGCCAGCAAGTAACAAATCATCTACGTATTGTAGAAGTATAGAACCTCCAGGTAATACAGTATCTCTCAGATTTTTTCCTTGCCACCCCAGCATGTGATCCTTAAAATAGTTAGAATCATAGAATCATTTAGGTTGGAAGAGACCTTTAAGATCATCAAGTCCAACTGTAAACCTAACACTGCGAAGTCCACCACTAAACCATGTCCCTAAGCACCACATCTACATGTATTTTAAACACCTCCAGGGATGGTGACTCAACCACTTCACTGGGCAGCCTGTTCCAGTGCTTCATAACCTTTTTGATGAAGAAGTTTTTCCTAATATCCAATCTAAACCTCCCCTGGTGCAATCTGAGGCCATTTACTCTCGTCCTATCACTTGCTACTTGGGAGAAGAGACCAACCCCTGCATCGCTACAACCTCCTTTCAGGTAGTTGTAAAGAGTGATAAAGTCTCCCCTCAGCCTCCTTTTCCCCAGGCTACAGAACCCCTCATGCGACAGTTCTGGCCAGTAGTAATATTAGGGTCTGGGGTCTACCCGTTCTCCATTGGGTCCCTTCATTGTCTGTGTGTGGGCTGTTTCTTTTCTTATCTCTAAGGTTGCTGTGTCAGCTGACAACCATAGCAGCCTTCCTTGCTTCATCTTCCAGCTTGAACCAGCCCTGGGGCCTTCTTTTACTTACCTAGGTAAAAGTTTGGTATCTCTGGGCTAAAGTTCACAGCTTGCAGCCTAAAGCTTCAGCAAATTTAGCTACTAATGCTAAACAAGTTATGCTGAGGAAGTTCTATAGAGGTAGTATACCAAATTGCACAACATATAGAAAATACAGGTTTTCTGGGTGAGATTTTTTGTTCTTTTGCCATATTATACATAAATCTAGGAGATGTAATTTGAGTAGCATGGGTGTGTTATCTCTCCTAAAAGTGTGTGGAGATTTCTTGTTATGAGGGGAGTAGAGATGGGAAGCAGTGATGATTCTGCTTTTTGGTTCAAGATTTGTATTTGTTTCTTTGTATTTGTTTCTTTCTTTGTTATATTGTGTTTCTTTAAATCTATACATCTTTAGATTTCCATCTGCTGCTCTAATTCTTTTGGAGAGTCATAAAAACCAGAGTGCAATACATACTTCAGTTAATCTCAAAAAAATTGGCCATCAAGGTCAACAAGGGGCTTTCATGCTAGATATTTTAGGAGTCTCAGAGCTAGAATATCTTTTTGCCTTCTAAACTCCCTCTGAAAAGGGACTAAAATAGAAAACATCTTTTCTGTTAAAGTGGTTGAGATTTATAAGAAGCAACTAATTAAGGTGCATTAATGTAAGCCTGGCAAGCTTTTGTTTTTTTATTCAGCAGGTTGCTTGTCTGGTGGAATTTTCCAGCTTGTGAAATCAGTGGCCTTTCCTCATATTAATCCTCCTGAGTAACATTTTGATTATGAGGTCATTCAAAGCAGAATCTTGCAAAATGAGAGTTATACATCTACATTAACCAGAAGGATCTATACTCAGTATTCAGATTGGGATACAAACCTAAAGAAAAGAAAGTTAAGAATTCAGTCTGTTCTGGAGTTACTTATTGAAGGCTAAAAGCAACAAAAGGGTTTAGGCATCGAAGTATGGTCTAACTGCTGTTGTAGGTTTCTGAGTAAAACATGTAAGTCTTTATGTCTGCTGTCAGCTGCCAGTTAACCAAGGTAGTTCTTAGAATCAGCAATCACATGATTTTCCACTGCTGAAATTCCTGAGCTCCCTAAATCTAAGCTCTGGCTATGCTCAGAAGCACCTGGGTTTTAAGAGGCATTAGAGTACCTGTAAGTATCCCCAGTCTGCAAATTACTTTTCTTACCTCAATTGTGGGGTCTTAGTATGGACTTTCTCGTAATACAATTTCTGTAGGGTTTCTCATATTAAGAGGAGAAGGAGTTGCTCATGCTCCTTTTCATTATACAGCTGTAATGGGAAAAATTAATGTTGTTTTTTACCATGTTATGTGGAGTAAAGTCATGTGGAGCTAACCTGTGTGCAGTTCTAATTAGTCATGTACAAGAAGTGTTAGTCTGGATTTGCCTCCAAATAGGTACAGAGTTGTTTGAAGAAATGAAGTCCAGTTGTACAATACAAGGTGAGAATGGGTTGTCTGTGTATTCTAGCAAAGCAAAGGTGGTCTTAATTGTCTAAAATATTTACCTCAAACTAGTCCATATCAACTGTCAGTGTCTACATTGCATAATACTTGACCTAGGTCTTGCTGATTATTATTTTTCCTTTTTAATTCAAAGAGCCTGAAAGAATGAATGCTGTATGAGTGACTTATGGTATGATGGTGACAGTATTTGCTGCATGCCCAGAGGTGAGAAAAAAGGGAAGTTTGGGTACTTGACAATACAACTGCATTTTCTAGGATAGTGTCAGAAGAGAATGTAATGTGCAGAAAGCCAAAGCTTGGGTGGTCACCTCCTTGCAGCAGACAGCTGCCCCTGAAGCCATATTTCACAAGAGTTCATTTTTTTAAAAGGCTGTCCGAGAATACATACATGTTAGAATAAAAAATGTAGCTTATTTGCACTTTAGAAGCATTCAAAGGCTGAGTAGAGACAGGAGCAGTGTTTACAGAAACAAAAGACAGGTAAATACTTGTCAATACCTTTTAAGTCAAAGTGCAAAGTTAACACAGCAAAAAAATTATAGAAATGCACTGAATACACTGAGGTAGAAAATGAGAGGGTTGTCTTTAACCCTCAGAGTGGTGAAGCCAAGAACCAAACCTAACAATAGTTAAGGTCCTTGTCTCAGGTTTTCCAGTTTTATATTCCTACAGCCTAAGTGGCAGTAACACATATCCAAGATTTAAAAGATATTTTTCTTATGCCCTTACTTAACAAAATCTGAATCTTTTTTACGGGCTGTGAAGATGGAGGTGGGTATCTTGAATTCACTTGTTAGATCTGTACTACTTGGCATGGGATAAAGGAATTGTTAACAACTCCTCCACCCTATTTTAACATTTATTGGAACAGAGTCTGGAATGCAAGAATATTTTCTGAGTTGAATGCTTTAATCATTAGTTCATGAAGACTTACTCACAGTTTGGTTCCTATTTTAATTTCAGTAGAACTAGTGGATTTTGGAAGGAAACAGTTTAGCTAAAAAAAATAATAAAATAGATTCAGTACTGCAAAATAATCACATTCTTAAGTTTCTTTCTAAATGTAAGTTTAAGTGGTGGTGTCTGTCTGTGTAGTAAGCATTTTGATAAAATTTTGTGTTAGTAGATGTCTGTGTACACTAGCATTTCACTCCTAAATTAAAAAGGATCTTGAAATAAGAAAGAATAGAAAACTTGTTTATCATTTACCTCCAATATTGTGGTCATGTCTGAATCCCAGTAAGCATGAAATATCCTGGAGAGCTCTGTGTAAGTTATATAACTCCTGTTCCTTGTTCTGTAAAGTTTATGTGATAGAATATCTGCTATACCTGATCCAGGGTGATCTAGAAAAAAAGAAAATGCTATTCAGAGCCTTCACACACACATGCACAAAGAGGAAAATTGATAGAGAATACGGAATGAGAGAGAAAAATATTTAAACTCTAGTTCCTGTCTAAAATTTAATCTCTGATATGGAAGCATAAGTATCATCACGTCTGGACTATGCTGAATAGTACAGGGTTTTTTTGATGATCTAAGCATTACCTTCCTTTCACAAAGAAACCTCATCAGGACTATGGTTTTGCTTGCCTTTCACATCTGTTACCTGATGAAGTTGTGGAACAGAATACATGTATGTGCAGTTGTTTTGAAGCTGCATAAAGCTTTGACTCTCCAATGTCCAGTAGTTTGCTTTGATTTTTGTACCACATTACATTGAAAACTTTGTTAGGTGAAAAAAATCTGAAAATACCCAGAATTCACAGTGAAAGATATATAACTATAAAAAGAATGACATAGATATACATAATATTACTGAGCATGAAACACGCTGCTTTTCTTAGTCTGTCAGAATTCAGGTGCTGAGAAAATTTGTCCATTCCATGTATTTATTGTTAAAAAAAAGTATTCTGATCATAAAAATACTATGGGTCTTTGGTGACACTAAAGCTTAATGTTGCAAAATATGGCTCTTTGAAATGCATTGAAACTGTTGTCTGGTTTTATTTGTCCATTCTTTTACTTCCTCTCCCAGTAGGAACTAATTTTCTTTAGTAGGATCAAGTTGGAATGCAAATGTTTATTAAATGCATATTCAAACCCTGCAGTCACAGGCTAACTGCTGCAGTGTTCACATATTGCAGCTTGGCTACTGTAGGTGCCTTTGTATTAGAAACTACTTTTCCCAAGGGCTGCCTATAATGAAGAAGTCAATGACCTGTAAATTACAACTAAAATGCTCAAGCTGGTCTTGCAGATGAATGCTTTTGATTATGGTCTACAGTATGCAGAGTTCAATTTCTATTTAAAGCAAAGAGCTTTGGGTTTATTTGTACGTATGTGGGTTTTTTTATGTTAAGGTTTGATATTAAAGTGCATTAAACAAAACCTTCTAATTTAAAATTTTACTGAGAACTTAAATACAAGGAATTACACATGTGATATCACTATTTGCTATTTCAAAAACTGTAACCATATGAAAAACAGAAGGAAAATCAAGCACAGATCCAAAGGTATAGCTTAGTTATTGCTTACTATTATATATAAACAATAAAAATAATTTACTACTTATCATAATGGAAAAAGTTTAGGCAGATATGAAGAAAAAAAAACCCTTTCTTAGGAAATTAAGATTAGACTGGTTCTGAACCCATTAAAATAAAAATGCTTCCAGCAGTAATTTTTAGGGTTTTTTGTCAGGGGGAGGGGATGGGAATTTGAGAAAGTAGAAAGATAGTTATTTGAGTGGCAGACTCCCTTCTTCTAGTCTAGGGATGATGAGAGCAAAAATCTTGGTCTTTATAAATCTGGGTGTATGTGATTTCCAAATGTGTAATCTGTTCATCTTGTTCTTTTAGCTCAACAAGGATCTACCTTCCAAAATTAAGAAGATGCCATTTTTAAATATCACACAAAAAGAAATACATGTGAAGAACTTCAAAACCCATTTCAAATAGTTTAGTTCCCGGGGCAGAACAAACCAAGGTCTTGAAATCTTAAAGTAAAGTGGAATTGCTTCTTTCTGTCGCCTCTTGCTGTATGTTTACCTTTTTATATTAGTTTAATTTTTTAGAAGCTGAATTTTTCTTTTTGATAGCAATTACTCATGTCATGTGCATGAAATTCAGGAAGTGCCTCAGACTGATTCATAAAAATGCATGTCCTTGACTGATATAAATGTGAAGACAATATTTCAAACTGTATGGCAAAAGAAATACTGTTCCCAAAGAAAGATTCACATTTAAAAATACCTCAATTTTACGCGTAACAAAGTTTTCCTATTGTCTGGTAAATTCTGGATTACTTTTTTTATTGTTTAGTTTTCATGTTACTGGTAAAAACAGAAGGCAAAATAAGGTGAAGATTTGGCTGGGCTTCTTAGCCCTATTAGACAGAAAACAAATGTTTGGAATTGTATAGTAGATATTACATTTATGCTTTCTCTATTTTGATAAGAGTATGAACTAGTGAAGCTGCAGAGCACATCTCAAAACATTTGAAGACCATTGTACAATTTACGTCATGTCATATATTAAATCTTTATTTTTACAGGTGACTCCTAATCTTTAGAAAGTAAGTGCAAAGTAGCAACAACTTGTGCTTTTGATCTGGTTTCTAATTTAATTAAGAATTCATGACCATCAGAACATCTTCTGAGAAGAGCACAAGCAGCTTCATGCAAATTGGCACCATTTTTTCTCCAACTTACATAAAGAAAATCATGTATATATGCAGTTGAGTATCCAGAAGGTAAAATGGGATTAAAACCCCGTCCATTACAGAAAAGGGAGAAACAAAGGAAGACTCGTGGAGGAAAGGGGTAGAAGAGGCAGGATCTAGAAGATGACAAGACTAGAGAAACTTAAAGAACCAGAGAAAATTGCCTTTGATCTCAGAGAGGGTTAGTGGTTTAGAGATGTTCTGAATGTGGCTGAACAGCACGGAAGGAGAAATCAGATGCACTAGCAAATACAACTATTTTTACATGTTGCCTCTTTTTAAAATGTTTTTAAAATTAGTTCAGAAGAAAACATTTGAACAATGTTACATCATAACAGTGGGATAATGATGTATGGGAGAAGCTGCAGGAGAGGCTTTTAAAATGTTTTGTAGCTTCTTTTTACAATGACAAGTATTGATGCCAAATAATGGTGAGCAAAATATCAGTCTACTGTATCAGTGTCCATTAGGTAAAATGTTTATAATCTTCATCAAGTATTCTCTTTGTATTTTCATGTTATTAATATCTTACTAAGATGTTTTCTGTCACTGACATTTTCTCTCAATTAGTTTTAAAAATTTTGAAAGAGAAGTACAGGACAAACAAAAGTTGACAGATTGAGAGTTCCCAGGAAACAGATACCCTTTTGGCACAGAACAGGGGTAGTCTGACGTAAAAAAATTCAGCAAGTGTTTAGTGCAATAGGATGTGATACTGTGGTAAACATAATTTATTAGTGGTCTGGAGGAAGAAGAGGTAACAGCAAAGGATTGATAGAGGAGTGACAAAAGGGTGAATAATAGAGGAGCAGAAAAGCAGAGATGATAGGCTGTCATCAGAATCTGGAGGATAAGGAACTCAAATAGGAGCCTGGACAGAGATCTGGCAGATAATCGTCTATGTAGTGAAGTACTTTGTAAATCTGTTAATCCTTTGCCAGGATCCTCTGTTCCTTTCCTGTGCCATGTTTCCTAGAAAATATTTTAGGAGAGAGCTTTCACTTGGTACTTATGTGAAAGAATATGATCAAAACACTAGGAAAGATAAGGGGACTTTTAAAGTTAAAGGCAGAAGCTGTTAACACTTTGCCTAAAGCCATGAAGGTGACTACTATAATAGGTCCTATCCTATTTGTTCAGGCAAGGAAAAAAAGGCTTAATTTACATTCATTCATACATTTAAGAGTACATACCTGGTCTGCTCAAAAAGAAATTGTTGGTCATCTGAGGCACCTGATTCTGATTGCTAGTAAAGTTTCCTTTTCTATGAAAAGGGTTTTTTGTTAATGTTAAAAAGAGATGTTTTTCTGCAATAGTTATACATACTTTAAACATTATTTTTCCTAATAGAATTTGGGGGGAAATTATGTTTTTAATAGTAGTAGCTTGTTTTATTGTTCTGTTTTGTGTGTGTTTAATTAAGAACAAAAGGTACAATTCAGTAATGATGAGAGAAATTTGAAGTGTTCCTCTAACACTGACAAGTCTCTATAAAACAAATCTTACATAGTTTTGTATTGTACAGTTGGGCCAAAATGCGTAACAGAACAGTCTGTCTGTATTTGAAAAGATGACTAGCTGGACATTCTGTTACACTACAGAGCAGTCTCAACTTATGAAGTAATACAAGCAGCTCAACATGTGGAATTTATAAAGCAAGCTTAAAAAAATTGAAGGAAATTTGTATTCTCAGGATTTTGGACAAAAGGAATACATAGTTTCTGTGACTTTATAATTCTGTCCTTTGTACTGCATAGCCACAGATTTCCTAAGGTCAGACAGGGTGAAACTAAACCATTAGCCTTTCATAAACTTCACAAAAAGAATCGAATCCATAGCTGTTCCCCAAAGATCATGAATCTGGAAAGAATTAGAATGCATCTTCTTTGCTGCATGTTGTGCTTCAAGACACTCCCTCATCCCTTTGTGGTGGGAAGCTTTTCTAACATTAGGCATATCTAGAAGCTGCAGAGTAGAGGGCTGAATAGCATTCTCTTTTCTCTTCATCCAAGCTGATTTAGCCACAGTTTTGTTTTTTCATTCTTTACTTGTTTTCCTTTAGTCTAGTGTGGCACAAATTACGTTCTGTATCGTCCCTGTCTTTCAACAGACATATTTCATATTTTTTTTTACTGTATTCCATGTGGTGGAATATATTTTTAGATATACTGTCAAAGTAATACAGTTTTTGTCTCCATGCTATTTTTGAACAGCTGAGGTAAAGAGCAACTGAATTTACCCAGCCTGGTACAAAATATGTATAATCTGGCAGGGGGGGGAATCTTTTTTAGTCACTTAATTTCCCTGCACTCCATTATTGAACCTTAGAGGTCAGAATTTTAGATAAAAAGAGGCTTGATTTGATAACGAAAGTGTTTTCTCTTGCTGACAGTGAAGACAGCAAATACATCACTGACTTGCATTAACTCAGCATGATGAAACGGGTCTATGTGTGGTCCAAACAGCAGCCAGCGGGATGAAAGTAGCCTCAGAAGCATTTCTTTTTCCTGAAGGTGATAGAGAATAGCTCTTTGAACACTGAAGTCTGTATTTCCTCTGGCTTGTGGCTCAGTACAGATGACATTGGCAGTGCTAGTAAAAGCCTCTTTATTAACCTGACCCTGCAGGTCTCAGGAGTTGTCCAGGCTTGTGTTGGCTGAAGCTGACTTCACTTTATTTTAGTTGTGACTAAAAGGGGCTAGGAGGCAGCTCACTGTTATTTAAGTTGTTTTAGCTTAGCTCTGTGTGGGCCATGTACAGTAAATTCTAGCAAACCTACATGGTCACTAGTTAACAAACATTATGTCAATTCTGGGAGATCATTGTGTAATTTCAATAACAGTCAACAAGTGAAGAAAGTCAAACAGTAGCTAGGAACAAAAGATGGAGGAATTAAGATGACTGACTCTATTAGAATACACTTCAAAATAACCCCAGACTGGCCGAGGACTGAGGTGGGGGAAATCTATACCACAAACAGCACGCATCTGGTGATGTGCTTATGATGCTGATGAGTTGTCCTAGTCGCCACCACCACCACCCCTCCCAGGGCATCCTCTGGAGGAAGGTGGGAGCAGGGCAGCACTGGGAGGATAAGCATAGCATTATAGAAACAGGAGTAGATATTAGAAAGTTTACATGTATTTGTCTGAACCATCTGCATAACTGTACAACTCGTAAGTGTACATCTTTGTAACTGGGCTAATAATAACTGATGTATTTTGATTTGGCTGTTGAAACCTTGGTTGGACTGGGACTGCTCTGGACTATCCAACATGCTGAGCTGTGTTCTGAGGTTATGCTATCTGACTACAACACGCCATATTATAGCTGTTCCATTATAGCTGTTATCTGAGACCGAACCATCCTTTCTCCAGTAATGGCAATGAGACACACTGTGGTGGGTTGACACCAGCCAGCATCTTGGCAGCTCCCCCACTGCTCCCTTTCCTAGCAGGACAGGGGTGAGAATAAGAAGAGCAAAAGTGAGAATATTCCTGCATTGGGGCAGTTATGAAACAAGGCAATTTAAAAAATAAGGAAAGAGAGGAAAAAAAAACCCAAACAACTAATGCAAAGGCACTCACTCATCACCTCCTACAAGCGGACGGGTGCCCAGCCAATCTCTGAGTGGCAGCCTTGGAAGATCTTGGAAGACCAAACCTCACCAGGTTTTATTGCTGAACATGACACTATATGGCATGTAATATCCCTTCGGCTGGCTCAGGTCAGCTGTCCTAGCTGTGTCCCCTCCCAGCTTCGTACAAGCCTCTAGGCTACTTGCTAGTGTGACAAAGTGGGAAAAACAGAAAGCCTCGACACTGTGCAAGCACTGATCAGCAACAGCCAAAACATTGGTGTGTTATCAACAGCCTTTTAGTCACAAATTGAAAACAGCACCATATGGGCTGCTGTGAAGGAAATTAACTCTGTCCCAGCCAGACCCAGTACAAAAACCTACAGGAGAATGTAAAAGACAGACACAGACATGTACACCCCCATAATACTCTCACATCCAAACATGTTCAGTTCATGGACTTCCTGAATAACTGTGAATTAATCGCCTTCTTTTGCAGACTACAAATTGAGTTCTTCTCCTGCACTGATGTAAATATGCTCTAGAATTTAAATTGATATGTTATTTTAAGGTAAATCAACATAATTTAATGGTGTCACTCAACTTGGAAGGCTAAAAATAATTTTAATTTGGTTTTTATATATGACCATGTTTATCTCTGAAGTAATATGACATATGGTATAATCAGATTATGTTTGTCATCACTAAAAATTTGAGGTCTAGATCCACAGTTGATATGACTGATACATATTATATAAATCTATTATTTGGCATAATACCACTGAAATACAAATCTTTTTTTTTTTTTTTTGAGGATCAATTCATGGGTAATAAAAAATAAAAATTAATGATGTTCCAGTTCACATGAATTTCTACTGAAATAAAATTATCTTCTATCTTAACAATTACTTTTGGCTAATGTCACTAGGGGAGCCATTAGAATTCATTTCATGCTGCATCAGGTATGAAATTCCACTTTATAAGACATGAGTTTACCAAAGTTAGATCATATTAGACTAATGGGATATTCTTTTTCTAGACAAAGTAAATGATGTAGATCTAATCTATGTGAACTTTTATAAAAATATAAAGTTTAAGGTACAGGAAGTCTACTGAAGATAACATTAATATAAATATTCAGGAACATCGACATTGCCTGAAATGGAGATTACTGTATCCTGAATAAAAACCAAACTCTCAAGCTGCAGAAATTTAATAAAATTAAGGATAGGTGTTGGTACCAATGCTGTGGCAGAAAGAAAGAGAGGTCCATCCTCATGAAATTTGCTGATAAAGTAGATATGGAAGTCTTAAATATATGGGGAAGGACTGGAAAATCTGCACCAACTTGGTGAAGTGATAATTGTACTGAGGTAAAAAGTAGTGACCAGAAGGCATCATCATACTTTTAAGGACAGAGTGGAGATCATTGGTTGGACCAAGCTAATGAGAAAAAAAAAAAACCTAGTTGTTGGTCACAGAAGACTGAAGCACCTGTGGAAAGGCTAACCCATCTCAATCATTTATCGGGCACAGTACAATTCTATTAACCAGTCTTTGAAATAGAAGAACCTTTTCCCATGTGAACATATAGAAAAGCTACCTGTATTTTTATTCCATTTATTCTTTCTTATAAGTAGACTAAAATGCTTCTTTCTCAAAGTAAGCTAAATCAAAGAAGGAAATGTTAGTATAAAAGTAAATTAATACATAATGACTCTGAATAAATTTGGTTGAAAAAACGTCAGTGAGGATGGGTCTGGAATAGTTTCCAAAGGAAGAAGAACAGCAAAGACCACTGCATTTTAAGATGCAATTTAATTCGTTTCTGACAAAAAAAAAAGAGAGATACAATTGCTTGTAATATAAGACTAGACTTGGGTAGAGGGATTCTTCCCAGTCTTAGGTTTCTAATTTTAATAACTACCAAACCTGAAAATGTTTACATACAAAATCAAGCTAGGATTGGCTCTTAATGGAGTGTGGACTTTCTTGAAAAGAAGCAGCAGTGTATTCATGCCTTTTCATTAGGTTGGAGTAAGGAAAGTGTAGTTACCATCTTCATTTAAGCACAGTATTCTTATGAGATTGTCCGTCCTTCCCATCTTCTGACAACCATAGTAAGAGTTCACACACCTTACACGTATCTATATCTGTAAGCATATGTGTGTGCCAGTGTGTATTACATATGCAGGCAAAAAGCTTTCTCAAATATGACATATTAATGAAGAAGCCAATAAGTCACTGTTGCCTAAGTCACACAAGACCTCATGACATGAGATTTCTCTTTTATTGACAGTGAGAAAAGGAGTATATATTGAACCAATATTTCTTTCAAATAACTGTTGACAAAGGATGCCAGTGAACTTTATTGAAGATACCCAGTTAAGTAGACACTCTTCTGCACTGAACAAATCCATGTATTTCAGATGTTTTTTGGTTTTTTTTTTTTCCTCCTTCTGGAACTTTCCAGTAGATCAAGGAGATATTTTCACCCCAGAAAACTACAGTAAATGAACAGAGAAAGTGTTTTTCCAGGTAGAGTGATCAAACTTATGTGGATTGCAAAAATCTTACATGATCCACATTTCCTTGGCTATAACTGGCAGCTGAACAGAGAGTGAGATGAAGAACATGTAAAAAGAGCACTTTGTGCCCTCTGGGTATAAACAGAATGGGGTGACATACGTTATTTCAATGTAGCAGTGGATTTCATAATGAGCTATAGCCAAGAGTGGATGGCGAAGTAATTCACCTGCATCAGACTTTTCTGAAGCTGATCACAGTGTGATGTGACAAGCAGCAGCTCTTTCTTCTGCTGCCCTTATGTAGAATATCCTGCAGGGATCAAATCTATCCCCTCTCCTCATTAACACATCTAAGACCCCCATGAGAGGACATTTGACACTCTGGACTGTAATACTTCCAGTAGCTTCATAACCCTCAATTTTACATTTGAAAGGTGACACAGCTGACAGCCTGGCAGATCATACCATGCTTGATTGACAAGAGTTAATCACCTACACAACTGGTGGTTTAACATTAACCATTCCAAGATGTAGGGAATGCTTTAAGGACTTTTCCCTCCAACAAAGGAAACTTTTCCTGTGTTACCAACAAGAAAACTCAAAGGCTTGTGACGATATATTTTCATTGTATTCCTTAAAGCAAGAATATTGGTAATAACACAAAATTTTCTACTGCTTGTCTGCGACAAGGAACTTGTAGCCTGTGATCTTTGGTATCAGGACTGCTGTTATTTATTTCTACTGTTTATTCAAGTAGAAGGCTTTGGTTTCTTCAGTTTTCTAAGAAATTGTCTGGGGTTTAGGCAGAAATCTATGCCTTTTATGAATATAACACACCTACATTTTGTCTGAAGATTTGAGGGTGACAGTATTTCAGAGAAAAAAAACTTCAATAAAACTGGATCTTAAGAAACCTACCTTGTTAAGCATGTTTATTTGACATATGTATTATGGATATGCTAATGCTATATTATGTAGACTGTTACTCATAACTAATAAGAAGCTTACAGAAAAAAAAGAGGTATTGCTATGTCAGAATCATTTAGGTTATTTATTGGAATAAAATCTTTCGCTAGTAATCTAGGCCAAGGTTAATTTATAATAATTCTATCAGTATGGCAACAGAATAATAGAGTAATGCTTATGATGATTTGATCTACATTTAGATGAGTAATTTGGGCAGTCTGTAAGAATTATATGCATGACATTTTAACCAGATATAGTTCAGGTGATACTTATAAATGAATAGGTAAAGAATCTGTATTAATTTATAAGGTGTTTGCCAACAAATTATCAACCTGTTCCTAGTTCAAACTGAAGTCTCTAAAGCAAATATGATTAACAAATTTTGGATAACTTTGTTACATTCCTCTGTGTTTTATAATGTGATGAGAGCCAACAGCTTTAACTATATAGTTTTCAAGGTGGGAAAGTAAGTTCATTTCCTTTATTTTCCAGGGTTGTTTCCTCCTACTGTTTCCAGGAGCTATCTCCTTTGCTGATGGACCATTGTCATTTAGGTGGTGGTTTGTAATGTCCAGACAGCTACATAGGGAAGTTATCAAAAGAAATAGAAGGTACCAAAACATCTGATGGTTAACCTTAATCACTTTGAGCCCTTCATTTAAGAACTTTAACAATAAAACCAAGAAATCTTCCTTTGAAGGAAAAATATCTTTTTTACGGGGAAGGATTAAATCTTTTTCTTTTTTTTTTTTTGTGATATTCTGAGAAACAAACACCAAAACCTCATCAAACACCAAAACACAAAGGTACATAAAGTAATGAAAGATTATGAAAAACTGTTATTATTAGACTGATCTTTTCAATGTCTCTATCAGTAGGTGATTGCAGCAGTGGAAACAGTTATCTGATATATTGGATCTCAGCCTTTCAAATCGTAAGGTGAGTGAACATTTTGCATGTGAACAGTTTGTGGAATTAGAAAGATTCAACTTTAAACCAAACAGAATTTTAGTTTTCTTGGCCTTCCTTACGTTAACAATCTCTTCACTGATTGTAGAAAATCTTTAAACCTCATACTGTAAATTATCTTGAGTTTTGACACAGAACAGTGTTACAATTGCCATAGCTTATTCTTCTGAGAAATTTATTCTCAGTGATATTCTGGGATGGAGTTTACACCAACACTAGGCAATGATCCTGAAGCAATTCAAACATAATTTATTTTTCCTCCTTAATTCCTTTTTCGTCCTGAGAAATGAATTGAAATAAAATATGGCCTCTGAGGTGAACAAATCCTGGTTCTAGAGGTACAGTTTGTGCTTGGGAATTGCCTTTTTTTTCAAGTCCAATTGAAAATAAAACAATCCCTCTTGCACACATTTGTTGGTCCAAGTCCAACCATAAGCTACTTTATTTGACCTAATCATTGTATGCTGCTGTTTTCCTGAGACAGTTGATATGTGACTGCCATAACATGGCAGGTTTTGTTCAGTAATGCAGAATATTTTTGCAGACCACTGTTATTCCACTCAGTTTGATGTGGTGCTAAGTACATGAGTTTCATCTTGTCTTCAGCTTATTTTACTTTTTATGTGAGAAGAGCTGAAGCCAATAAAAGAGGTTCATAATGCATTTTTTAGAGAATAGCCCATATGAGTCATTCTACAATGCTGTCATTAAAAAATAAATTCTGCAATGGTACGGGTATCCTCAATATTACTTGAATTTTTCTTTTGATCATATGATAGTAAAAAGATGTGATAAAAACAAGAATGTGGTTTCCTCTATTTTCAGACAGCTGAAAATAACTGTGAAGAGTCCAACTGAAATAGCAAGAGTACTAGATAGACAACTTAGCAATCAGCTGATTGTATTTATGATGTACGTAACTCACTATCAGCAAAGGGGGCAAAATGGGACTCTATTTTTGGCATAAATTGAAAATAAACATCCAGCTTTCCTATTCCTGATGCTTCGTATGCCATATTGCCAGAAAGTGTTAACTCAACAGAGAAGAAATAAAGTGTTGTCAAACAGTTCTTAAAAAGAACAAAATGTTCCAGAACATACTGCACAGATTAAACTTCAATACTATGATTTCCACTCCCTGCAGTGAGATATTTCAATTAGAGATGCTGAACATTGTGGAATAATTGAATCAGGAAGAGAGAAAGGGACGATTTCAATCAAAAGAAGTGATATTTGATTGGACTTCTGTTCTGATTTGGGACACAATTAATAAAGAATATAAGGCACATTATAGAAGAAATGTCAATCAAAGCAAGTGTTTGGTGACAAGATTTTAGCAAATTAATTGCTAAAATGCAGTTGAAGCTTTGTCTGGTGATGTAATGAGATATGTGAAAGACATTTGACTTAGAAATGTCAAAATTTATATTTCCCCAAATCCTAAAATATTTTTTAAAAATTCTGTGTCACATACCATTTATGTTAAAATTTGTCTAGCCATAGGTCTCAAAATTCAACATAAGACCATGATGCACTTTCTAAGTTTAAAAATGACAAAATGTTGAAGCCACATGAACATAGATTAGAAAAAAATTATGCATAAATTATGCATTTTAACACCAGTAACTATTATTTTAACAGTCCACCAAAACTTTAGTGCATTGTGGATTACTGAATATTTTTGAACCTATATTGAATTTATATTTTGTTTCTAAAACTAATACTTTATTTCAGTTGAGGAATTACCAAAGGCTGATTTTATACAAGAGTCAGTTTTGATCTTTTGTAGTCATAATGATCTATGAAACACAATAAAATGTTTCAGTTGAAGAACTTCTCAGTTTCTAGAAGTGTATTTAGTTTGCTTTGTTTCATTAAGCTTTCTTTAATATCATGTTTCAGTTCAGTAGTTTCTTAGGGATTTGAGATATACATGTGGAAATAAATTGCCTATGTTTTGATGAACTTCTTTTCTTACATCGGAGCCATAGTTACACCGTTTTCCAGAAAGGATAAGAAAAATGAAAATAATTGATTGCTTGTTACAATTACAGTTAGCTACTCTAATTGCAATATTAAAAATTCCCTCATAAGCATCTTGATATTAAAAGTACCTTCATCATAGCTTTCATTATTATGCCTTAGAGGAATCTATATTCAATAAACTTCAACCGGATTATTAACCAGAACTTTAACAAAACAATTTATTAACACAACCAGATAAATCAAATAAATGTCAAGCAAAAAAAATGAGGCAAACTCTGTATGCTGAAGATCAACAAGTCTCAGGAGGACTGATACAGAGAGTAAGTTTTCACTTAGTTACCAAAGATAATTTTCTATTTCAGAGTTTTATCCCAGTGATTTGAAACATTATCAACTCACTGTCTGTATTTTGTTGGAGTTGCCAAATGCTTCTAACAGAATGACTTGAAACTACAGTTTGATTCTAGAATAATTTCACTGACAGAAAAATTGAAAATATTAACTAAAATGCATATTGCTAAAAAACCTTCTATAGCATTGACAATGAGCTAGACGAAATTGCATTATGATATCCTAGGAATGTGAGTTTACTGTATATGCTGGAATTTGTTTTACTTATAATTCTGCAAAAAATTATGAAGCTAAGAATAGTTGAAACTAGATTAAAATTATAAAAATGTGCTTCAGAGCATAGCTAAGTCCCCAGTCTGGGGTATATAATACTTCAAAGCATGCTCTGTGGTAGGGAATTATGTTTGTTATGGTGAAGACCATAAGAAATTCTTCGTTGTACTAGTGGTTTTTTCCTCTTCTTCCCATTGTATTTGTTGCCAAAACTAGAATAAAGAGTTTTGTTTTGAAGTCACATCAGACTGCTCTGTTTCTGATCCAATTTCCTCTTCTGATTTCTTTATTAAATAACAACAAATTATTTCCTCAGTAAAATAGTTTTCAATCTCAAAGAAAGAAACAAAGGCTGTCTTGTCTTCTGAGAAGAAATGGGATAGACTGTAAATTCTTTAAAGAAATTAAGTTCTAGGATAATAGATTTAGTATTACATGGTAAATAAATGTAGATGTGAAGTGATGAAGAGAAAGAGAAATAAGACTGTGATAAACTTTTCCAGAGTAGAGTGTGATGTTGTATGCAGAAATTAATATATGTAATTTGTTTGCATAAAATTAAACTGTAAGTGTTAAAAAATGCCATTATCAGTAGTAAAGAGGCTATATTTTTCTTCACAGTAACGTAACAGATTAGACTTTACTGCCATTTTTTCACTAATTGTATAATCAGTTTATAGTATTTTGCACTACAGTCATCACTGCTACAATTCTTGTCCCTGAAAGTGGCAGCAAAATTGAGCAGATTCTGAACACTCAAGATGTCATGGAACTGATTTGAGAAGTTACAGGATTTATTTTCAGAAACTGGAGAGTAAAAATCTCAGTCCATACAACCAGTAGATCATATATGCTGCTGCAAGCTTTTTCACCATACTCCAATAACATGCTAAGTACTTTTGTAATAGATTTTTTATATTATATAGCAGACATCCTGATCTATCATAAAGACTGAAATGTGGCAAAATCCGTACTTACTTTAAAGGCATCCAATAATAGCTTTACTGTAATAGGCTATTGGTTCTACACTATAAGCTCTGAGATCCAAATTCCTCTAAATCACGTTAATTTTACTTCATTGATACTCTTTCGTCTTCAGAAGATTTTGGTTTTATTTATGCTAATATAAAACAAATCAATTCTGGAATGAGCCTTCTGTGTAAGTCATTGACTAAAAGATTAATCATCTTTCTTCCTCAGATTCTTCCACTGATAAAAAAAAAAAAAATGGTTATGAACAACAGAATTGTCAATAAAAACTTGAAGATTACGGCTAATAGTATAGGAACAGCAATAAGCTATCAGTATTATCCTAAGGTATTGGATTTCCAAATATCTAAAAAGAAATGTCAGAGACATACAAAAAGCAAGATATGTTTTTTAAAAGATCAGCCCTTCAGAATCAAAACTTGGAAAAAGCAAAGGGGTTTGATGCATGTACTACTTAGTAAGAAGTTATCAGAGGATTATCAACATATGTACAAGCTTCTACATTTTATTCTATAGATACTTCTCTTCAAAATACTAACATTTTAATTTTCTTGGATTTGTTTGCTTGAAATGATAAATTTATGAGATACTGGTTTTAGAGGATGTTTGTACTGTGAGTTATGTTTCAAAAAGTGAAATGTCAAAAATTCAATTTTCAAACATAAGAAATACCTATTTTTGAAAAAGAGGTGAAACAAAAGGAACAAGGCTGATGGTGATTTTGGATCCTGGGTACCAACATACTGTTTTAAAGATGCATTCAGCTATAATGAGATTATATTTTAGCAGGATAATTTCACAAAATTGCTAGTTACTTTTCTTAAGTTAACAGGGAAACCATTAGAAAAAATGCTACAATTAAAAGATTAGCGTGTTCTTCACTTCCCTCTTTTTGCCATTGAAAAGTAAATATTTTCTTATGTGTACCTCCAGCTGTATTCATGATCTTGGTATTTTTTTTTTAATATATTTTATGTAACAGAAAATGTGACCACTAGGCAGGGCTCCAAAATACTTGAAAGTCTAGTATTATTACAAAGCTTTGAGAAAGAAGCTATGCACATAAAATACCACTAATACTCTTTGCTATCATTCTAGTTTTGATTTCAGTTAAAACAATTCAGAAAGGTTTACTCTTTCTCTATAAAACATTCTCATAGTTACGTGCTATAGGTCCAAAATCAGGCTAACACACTTAGAAAAAGAGGTGGTGAACACATACCTCTTACTTAGAGTTCAGCATAGAATTAAGAAGCTGTTGCTTTTTGAAGAATGTAGACAACGGAGGTGCAAAGAAAGGGAAGAGTTACAGATCCTCTGTGGTGTAGTGTGCATTTGAATATTAATGATAAATGCTATTTAATTTAGCAGTGATTGCCAGACTATCTCTGATCATTTTCTCAGTTCAGCTGAGCTTCCACATGGCCCCAGAGCCACAAGGAGTGCCAAGAGTGAGATGGCAGTTGTTTTACAGTGAATCCAGAAGCGAAGAAGAGGAGATTAAGCTCTTTTCTCTAACAGTTCCAACTCTTATTCCCTACAACATGGTCCATGTTACCCAAATTTCATAATGTTAATGATGAAAAGACTTTACTTTAATAGATCTTTTATAAAGAATTGGAAGATGCTTCCCAGAATGTGCTAGGTGTTTGTTTGTATACTAAAGATTTAGTAAATTTACTGCTGAATTGATTTTTTTTCACGCACATGAAGACTAAACTTCATGCTTATGTGCATATAGACACCTACCTTCTTGCACAGATAACTTTTCTAAAATTTCATATTGTATGTAAATAATATTCTATTTAATGTCATCTACCTTTACCAACTCACATCAAGAGCTTAGAGAATGACTAATTCTTGTGCAAGGTTAGAAAATAAAAGATTTCTTTTCACAGCTCCGTTGACAGCTTGGCAGCCCTGGTCACAGTTCAGGTTTATCTCAAAGCTACCTCTTACAATACACAGACTATCAAATAGTGGTAAATATACTGCTTGTCTTCATTATGTTTCATTCATGTGGTACATGCAAATAAAAGGTACGATCAACAGTAATGTTATAGACCTTAAATCCCCATATTAATCCTATAGGTCCTGATCTACACATTTCTGTTTAAAGAGTTGCAGTCTGTATCCAAAGTCCTCTATGTTTCTGGAATGAGAGACAAGCAGAGAAGTAGTATAGGTCCTACAGAGATCCAATCTCATACAAGGAATGCAGGAAGCATTACATGTATTAAATTATGATTGACTCTGAAGATGTAAGTCTAATCCATTTTCTTCTAGGGGTAAGAAAGAGGCTTAATGAGTCTGTCTCTTCCAGAACAAGTAAGAAAGAAGTTATGTTTTTATGTTTGCAGCAGTCATGACAGGGAGAAAAATACGGAACTATTTGTCACTAAATGCAGCCATTTGACCGCAGTATCAGCCTGTGTAATGAAGCCTGCTCATTGTAATAGTTCTTCCTCCTGTAGTCTTGCCATAGTATTTTGCAGCCTTATGGAGAAATACAGGTACATTTTACACCAAAGGTGGCTTTTTGCAGCACCTCTGAGAGAAAATGTAACAATTCAGCTCTTAAAACAAGAGCTAGATTTTCTGTAAGTTTAGTTTATTAGTAAAACATTGCGTTATCAAATATGGGCATTCCTTGTTTTTTAAATGAAAATGTTTTTCTGTCCCATTGTTTATTTAATTCTGTGAAAAGGCACTTGAGCAAATAGCAATCTTCTTCTAAAGCTATCAATGTGATAGTATCAGAGTGGAGATTAAAAACAAACTATGTGTTATCCCAAATACACTCTTTGCCCTGTGGTTAACCTAACCTGCGATGGTAGCTCTTCCATTTAATTTTTTGTTACATTAGAGTTCATGCAGGCACACAGGACCCCACGAGCTGAGAGCACTATTGAGCACATCCATGGAAGATACTTTGATAGTGATTAAAAAATCCTGTCTCAGGGACAGGATTTTTAAAACTGAAGGCCTGAAAGACCACCTGCAAGAAAAAAATCTATAAGGCTGCTTCTGCAGGTTCACATTTTTTCATGTCATTAATGTGCCTGTGTAAACAAATAAAATCTATCAATGCACAAATATTTAATTATATTCACCCTATTTGCACCTACCTTCACAGTCATTCAGTCTGCAGAAGTAAGTACTTAAATGAATATGGACCATATGACCTCCTTAATAAAAGGGAAAGAAAAAATATCATAGTTTCCTGGCAAAGAATATAATAATATGCTATTCTAAAAGTTCTGGCTAATAATACATAAAATACTGGCATAACTGTTATAAATTGCATGAAAAAGATTAAGAAAATTATATACTTGGAGCCTTTTTGTCCTTTCTGCAAACTCAGAAGGGTACATTCTCATATATTTGTAAACCAAATGTAAGTCCATTGAAGTCAAGTCCTCAAATGCTCCAGACTAACTGGCATAACTGACTGAAAAGTGGCCTGAAAGGTACCTAAAATATCCTTATACAAAAGATGGTTAGTTGGTATTTAAATAAATTCATACAGATGGAATTTAACTGGAGTGTTGATCTCCACTGTTGTTTTTAAATGATCCTTGTGGTTATTTTTCAGAAATATTCAGGAAAGACTATATTGCTGTTGAAATGACTTAAGAATCTGAAAATGAGATTGGAAGTATTTGGAAACTATAATAACTTCCAAACATTACTGGCTATTATGAAGTAAGTTTATCAACATGAATTTCAGAGAGGTGACAAGCAGAGATCGTCTTGTTATTATATTGTCAAAGGAATGATATATACCATATTCTGCCCTATTTTCATATTTCTGCTTTTTATATTTGGGTCGGTTTCTTAGTAATTATTAACAACTGTCTATTCATCCGTATCTCCTCTTCAATAATAAGTTTTGATTCTCCACAGTTTTACAGATGGATAGAGGTCTCACATGTTATTCTAAAGTTTTACAGAAATAGGAAAGAGCTAAGAGAAGATGGACTGTAAATGCCTTAGCTGTGAAGAAAGCTGAGCTCATGTACTGCTGGAAATGAGAGAAAAGCAGACCTTATAATTGCATGACCCAAGAGTAAAACTTCAGTAGCACTTTGCAACTGCTTAGACATGAAAATCAATCAGCTACAGTACTTCTGTCCTTAGGAAAGCAAGGTTCATTATATCTAGCTCTTAGAGAACATTAATTCTCTGTAAGTGGGATTTACTGGCTGCACCTGTACTAGTAAATAAAATAGGTCAAGACTTTTTCTCTGTCCATGAGGGACAAGTGGCACAGGCCTCATCCATACAATTCAAGTTTATTTCCTCCCAAAACATGCCCATGTTCATACCATCTAATGGGACTACCCTGTGCTGTGCCTTCAGGTGTGCCCAGGAAATGCTTGGGAGAGTGCTGGCTGGTGTGGAGCAAAGCTGCATCAGAAACCATGTCAACAATTTAAAAAATTATACAAGTGCATGGTAGCAACTGAGCTGTGTCCTTGACCTTTTCTGTATACTGGTATATAGATTATACATACCCCTGTGTCATCCCAACTTTAGTTATCTAAACAAATCTTGCCTATATAAGTTCTATCCCTTCTATATTAGAAGAAAATTAATTACTTGATGTAAACTAGTTGCCTATAACTGTCTAGTGTTACAAGGAACCTAAGGTTTTGAACCTTACCCTGCTAACACTTTTAAGCTTCCTTAAATCAAAGTCAGTAGCATCGTCCATCCTTACTGTTTTCTGAGCACAGACAAAGCACTTCTGTTGTTCCTTCTTCAGCTTTCCAGAAAGTGCTTGGAGTTTAGAGGCAGATCCTTCCCTCCCATACTTTTTTTCCCCCATGAATTATAGAATTGCTCTGATTTCCTTCTTTCAGCTGAGATCCACCTGCCTGTATCTGATTAAAAGTAAATTTGCTTTTTTCATCCTTTCCCCCTTGTGGCTATAAAGCCCCTTTGACACTCCTCCTTACTTCAAACCCACCAGAAGGCTGTGATCAGTAGCAGTAATTTTCCCTGTTTTGATAGGTTGGCATCAACATTTTAATTTTTTTGTCTTTCATTTGGAAAAGTTTTGTTTTGCAATTCTGCACCCAGCAAGAAGCTGAACTCAAGTGTTTTCACCAGTCTTTAGGTACCACGTTGTCCTATGGTGTTTCCATGTCCGTGCTCAGTCATTCAGGTTTAAAGGCTCGCAGTTCTGGCTCGTCAGGTAAGCCCACAAAAGAGACTCTCTAAGCTCATTCTAAGTCATGCCTCACTACATAATATGGCATCCAACAGCTTCATAATTGCACACTGATGAACTGTACGCTGATGAGTTCCCCCAATTGCAGCAATTACTGTTGTGTCAGTGGGAGTCCTGAAGTTTCCAGAGGTGAACTTGGCTTGCACAACACTCTGTCCAAGTCTGATCTTAGGCTGTTCCAGGTGTGGAAGAGTAGTCAGTCTGTCAGACTTCCCCTTCCACTGAAAGCAAAGAGACTACTCCTGTGTTACAAAGCCATGATTTGAGTTAAATTTGATTTAAAATATGTTGTCAATTGCTTGCATATGATCTGCAGTATATGCACAGTAATTCTTTGACTAAAATCAATGGGATGTTTGAAAGCAAGTATTTGTGGTTTCATTCACTTGCATCCCTTAGAACTTGAGAAACTGGTATCCCGATTCATGCAAGTAAGAATGGTATTAGTTTCTGATACATAGTCTTTTACATAGTAGATGTATTTTAAAATAGGTGACAATGTACATGTAACTTATATATGGTCATACTTGTTATAATGGGATTATATATATTAGTTGTGCATCTGAATCTTTTTGCATTGCCATGCACAGAAGATAAGGTAAGAGGGATTCAGATTACTCAATTTTTCTTTTAAGCAGCACCTTTTCTGAGCCATAAATACGTGGTTTAGGAGTAATTGATTTTCTCTGGCAGGGTGCATGGCTTACATCCTAGCAGTAGAAAATCAGTGTTAAACTGTCGGTTATGCTAAATATCAGTTTTCATTGTCATAGTTGTTTTGGTCTTCTTGCTAAAATGATTTTCATCAATAAATCAGTAATTTTGCGTTGATCTACATTTATTAACCTTCTTTTACTTCGTCTTTATTTAACTTCCCATACACTAGCAATCTGAATTCAACTGTGTTTATTTTTATTTTTACCTCACCTTATATAATGTTTTACTGGAGACTTTTTTATACAGCAGATGCTTTTCTTGCTGTGTGTTGATTAATCATATTTCATATTATCAGCTCCCCCACAGCATTTCACACTTTGTGCTCAATAGAAACAGTATATCATAAACCACATTATTGATGCTCAGATAAACATGTGTATCTTTTACTAGCTATATTATTTACACTTCCATTTGCATTTCTGCACTTACAGCTGCCATTATGAATATGTTTGCTGTTTTCATAGTAGTTCTTTCCTTGTTGATTTGGTAGCATTTTATTTCAACAAGTTCAGATTACCCCAGAAGTTAATAGTTTAATGGTTTTTATCTAATTGTAATTGTAATATAGCATGCCATTTGTAAGCCCACAGCTTAAGTAATCCCTAAACATGGTAATTTGGTATGTTCTTTTTTATGCTTTAATTTTTGTGTCATTTAATAATTTTCCTGTTACCTCAGTTTTTAATATTATCAGATTTAGTAGTTTAGTTCTACTGGGTTTTCTTTCAAAATACCTGGATATGCGAAAGAATCATCTAATTCCCAAGGCAACATCTGATAGTTAAGGGGTCTTAATAGGTTTAATTTGTCTAGTAAATAAGTAGAAATACTTTCTTTCTTTAAATCCTGACAGAAATTCTTGTGAGCTTGAGATACCCAATGCAAAATACCCTGGGGAATTTGTATTTCTGGTATTGCTTATCCTGTCTGCTCTTTTTAGTCAGAAAAAGTTAAAAGATTGCTCATTTTACAAAGTTAATTTTTAACATTTGTTTATGATTTATCCATGAGTGAGTCACCTTCACTTTCAAATCTGCAGAGTCTCACTTACGTTCTCCAGGTTCTGATCTAAAGCCATTATATCAATGACAATATTTTCATGGCTTTCAACAGAGTTTGACTTGGAGACTAACCATAGACTTCTCTTTATCATTCACATTGTTCTCAGGAAAAGCATGAGAAGCTTCATTTCTGTATTCAAAAATGCAGAAAAGGGGGGAAGGTACTTGTTCCTCTTTCTTTCCTGGCTTTTGTAAAACAGCATCAGATCGCATGTATTTTGCTGGAATAGTAACGTATCATTTTTCACTGAGGTACATGTTGTTTGTTGAACTTTCGCTATCTCATTTGACTTGATCTTATGAAACACAGTCTCATGGCTGTCAAGGAAAAGCAGTCTTTGGAATGCAAAGGTCTCAAATCCAGGTCTCTAAGTGTATGCATTATTTACTAAATTGGCTATACATTTCTTCCCTCAGATATTCCACATACACAAAGCTTCCTCACTCCACTGGTATTTCAAATGCCACTTTTCCACAATTGCTTAAAAAGCTAAAGGTCTATCCCAATGTTCATTTTCAGGAGTTATTTTCTAGATTTTATATTGTGAAACCTATTGTCTTCTACATCCTTCTTAAAGAAACTTTTTATGTTTAAAGTCTTCTTGCACGTTTGAAGTTTATGTCTCTGGGCCATCAGATCATCTTGTCCTTGGATTTCTTTCCACCTAGATTGGAAGGTTTAACCACGACTTTAAGGTTCCTGGGCTGACTTAGCCATTGTGATATCGTCCTCTAGCTTCTGAGAAAGTTACTTAGTTTCTGCTTGGAGACAAAGGTTATTTTTAAATGCAGGAATATCCGTCTTATGCTGTAGTCATGTTAGTTAAGAGCCACATGAAAAGACAGCAATAACCTTCTTTATTCCTAGTCAAGTCCTAGGAGTGTTTGATCCTTTAAAAGACAGAATTTTAAGCCTATTTTAAAATTACTTATTTAGATGTAGGTAATATTTTTTTATTCTAGTTATCAGTATCTGTTTGATAAAGCATCAGTATATATGATGTAAGTAAAAGTATAAACAATTAGCATTTCCTGCAAGATAGGAGACTTACACATTAATGGTGATATTCATGCTGCTGAACAGGCAGAGATAGCAAGGCTGGGCTGCAAATTCTGTCTGTTAAAAACCATCCAGGAATCATGCCTCCCTCCTGCGGCAGAACCTACCTTTTCTCTGAGGACTTGTATTGCTTGTGCCTGCCTTGCTGGCAGCTTTGTTTCCTTTCTAGTCTCCTGTGGTGGGTTGACCCTGGCTGGATGCCAAGTGCCCACTAATGCTGCTCTGTCAATCCCCTCCTCAGCTGGACAGAGGAGAGAAAAAATAACAAAAGGCTCATGGGTTGAGATAAGGGCAGGGAGAGATCACTCAGCAATTACACCCACAGGCAAAACAGACTTGACTTGGGAAGTTACCTTTATTCATTACCAAGCCAATCAGAGTAGGGTAATGAGAAATAAACTGAAATCTTAAAACACTTTCCCCCCACCCCTCCTTTCTCCACGGGCACAGCTTCACTCCTTACACTCCTTACAACACTTACACCCCCCCAGCAGTGCAGGGGGACAGGGAATGGGGGTTGGGGTCAGTTCATCACACCTTGTCTCTGCCGCTCCTTCCTCCTCAGGGGCAGGACTCCTCACTCCTCCCCTGCTCTAGGCTGGGGTCCCTCCCACGGGAGACAGTCCTCCATGAACTTCTACAACATGAGTCCTTCCCATGGGCTGCAGTTCTTCATGAACTGCTCCAGCGTGGGACCCTCCCACGGGCTGCAGTCCTTCAGGCACAGACTGCTCCAGCATGGGTCCCCCACGGGGTCACAAGTCCTGCCAGAAAACCTGCTCCAGCGTGGGCTCCTCTCTCCACAGATCCGCAGCTCCTGACAGGAACTTGCTCCAGTGTGGGCTTCCCATGGGGTCACAGCCTCCTTCGGGCATCCCCCTGCTCTGGCATAGGGTCCTCCCCGGGCTGCAGGTGGACATCTGCTCCCCCGTGGACCTCCCTGGGCTGCAGGGGGACAGCCTGCCTCACCAGGGTCTTCCCCACGGGCTGCAGGGGAATCTCTGCTCCGGCGCCTGGAGCATCTCCTCCCCTCCTTCTGCACTCAGCTGGGGGTCTGCAGGGCTCTTGCTCTCACATGTTCTCAACCCTCTCTTCTGACTGCAACTGCTGTTGTGCAGTTCTTTTCCCCAATTCTTAAATCTGTTCTCCCAGAGGCGCTACCACGGTCGCTGATGGGCTCAGCCTTGGCCATCTTGGGTCCATCTTGGAGCCTTCTGGCATTGGCTCTGTTGGACATGGGGGAAGCTTCCAGCAGCATCTCATAGAATCCACCCCTGCAGCCCCCCCACTACCAAAACCTTGCCACACAAACCCAGTACATTTCCTCACCTGGTTAGGATCAGGTTGGAAAATTGCTATCGTTCATACAGAAAGTACAATAGCTGCTGGCTCCCCAGTGCCATTCCTGTGCTCTCAGGCTGTTCCTCTGGAGCCAGCTTGAATTTCCTCAGCAGGACAGTTCTGCATAAGTCTCCTAATACTGCTAAAGGAAAGAATACATAGGGCTCTCTATTTTTTTTCTCTAGAAAATATTAAGTTTCACTGCAGGGGGAAAAAGCTGGTAAAATCATAAAAAGCACATTTAAAGGGTTTTTTTGGCCTACCTTTATAAGCGTAACAGTTCTTTTTCTTGCAATAGAACTGGTATAAGAAACAGGTTGGAAAACAACTGCTGTGCATGTTTATATATATATATATATATATTTATATATATATATATATAAAAAACATTTGCCAGTGCTGTTCTTGTCAGTTAAAAATAATTGCTGGAGTAATACAGTGAACCGAAGTAAAATAAAATAACTTGTTAGATCAAAAGAAGAATTGTTTAAGTGACCAAGTGACAGTAGGATTAAACTGAGATTATGTTCATGCAGCCTGACTTATATTTATTATTTTGACTAACTGAATGAAGTCATTAGAAAAAGATTTAGACATACTTCAAAAGCAATCAGTACTTATAGTTAACATCATTTTGTGACTAGAATTAATGTTGTGTTTTGCAAAGCAATATTTTGCTAGCTTGCTGTGCGTACTATCTTAGTGTTTTACAAACGCATGGCAAACAAGAAGATCCTGAAAAAATTCATGCGGACATCTCCTAAAAATGAAAGTACTCTCTGAGAACTCAAACAATCTAATCTATATAAATCGTATCTCTATATTACCATCCCTCACAAAACCCTATTCAATCAGTTCAGTTACATCATTCCGTCATTATTAATGGTCCATTGCCATTACTGTGTTTTCAAATCAGTGGTTTCAGGCAGCCCAACTTCACTGTTGGAAAATATCTTATTAAATCATCCTCATCACCCAGTTCAACACATTCCAATCTGACACATTAACACATCAGAAAGCTTTATTGCCGTATTATCCAACTAGCAGAAAAAAAATATGTAATTCACACATCCATAGTATGAATTAAGTCTACTAGTGTGAACTCCCTGCAAGGAAAACCTCTCAAGGGGCTCAGCTCCCTTCTGCTAAAATCTTTCACATGGTCAATAGTTGTTAATGTTAGTGATTAAACAGTTCCCTCATCAAAAGTGCCCATACACCTCTTCTCAAAATTATCTAAGTATCTTATATTCTTGTGTATGTTTATTCTATATAAACAGTGAGAAGGAAGGAGGTCCCACATTTTGGTGGGTGATGTGGACAGATGTGAGTAGTACAATCATACAGATTAAGGAAACAGAATTTCTCAGACTGTGCTGATGTGATGGCAAGATGCCTCCGGTGGGTATTTTGAAGTAAGCACTGAAACTGCTTCAAGATCTAGTCCTACAATCAAAAGAAAGAGGGCAGGATTTTTGTTTGTTAACTTTTATCAAAACTACCATGCACTAAAAGGCAAAAAATTATTAAAGATTATAATTTTATGTTACAGTTAAAGAAAATTCAGTAGCTTTTACCTTAACTGTTATTGTGTGGCTTGTTTCAAATGTAGAAAAGATAGTTATCTGATAACTCCCCTACTCTGCTACCCTCACTGCACACCTTTGTTTTATTATCCTTCTAGTGCAGTTCCGTCTACAGTCTTCCTATTTTTTTCACCTTTCAGTCACATATATTGGAGCAGTTGCTGTTTGACTTTTCCTTCTTGGCTTCGACTTCCCTCCCCTCATCTTATCTTCTCTTTCATCCCTTTTCCACTCTTCTTTCTTCTTTCATGCAACCTACCTTCTCTTGTGTCAGATCCCTAGCTGAGTTGAGAAAGTGTTCTTTTAAGCTGTTTTACAGCCAGATGCTCTGTATATTAAGAACTATAATCAAACTGAACTTGCCTCAGCCCTGTTCCTAAAATACCTGTTATTTCCTGTACAGACAACTAGGGTGGAAAGCAGAAGGATGATCTCTCTTAAGGTACTGCTTTGCTGCCTTTTTGTTTTTTAAAGCCTATTGCTTCTTATATTGCTCATGAATAATGTTATCAATATCGTGCAAATATTATATAGACTCTGAAAAAGAAAAATAGATCAGCTCCCTCCTGATTTATGCATTAATTAAAGAAATGGTAAGTTTTCTAGCTCCAGAAAAATATTTTGTTGAAGACTTCTTCCTTTGTTTTTTCTTCTTGTTGTATTTTTCCTGCTGTCCCAAACAAATATAATCTATCTGATATTTTGTAAACTTCACCTTTTGTATATCTGTAGGTCATGGAAAGGTATCATTCCAGACATGTAACCTGGGATCTATAAAAAAAAAACCCAGCACCTCCCTATGTGAGTTTGTACCTTCTCATGTGACCTTTGGTGAATATGTTTGAAGTTTCAATTTTTAAACTCACACAACTTCTGTTTGTGAGGAATCAAGCTCACAATTTTTTTTTTTTTTTACTGTTGACCACATTGGTGAAATTTGGAGCTTACTCAATCTTCTGTGAAGCTTCCTTGCTCCATTACTTTTAGTGGAACTAATACTCAGAGCTGCCTTAAGAAATAGGTATCCACGATAGCAACAGAGGTCCTTCCTTCCATCTCATTCAGAGATGGATGAGAACATGGGAACAGCAAACAAGTGGTAGAGCTTGCTACAGAAGTTCCAAGTTCAACACAGTTAAAAAAAAAAAAAGAAAAAAAAAAAGAAAAAAGTAATATCTACTGATGTCTCCTATGTACGCATATAACATTGTAAAATTTATATCCTTGAATATATTTGCACTTTAGACATTAACATCTATTTACATTAAGAAAAAAATAAGGCCTGTTCTCCAGTCCTAGGTGCAGAACATCCAGGCAGGGCAGCCCCCCGTTTCTTTGGAGGCAGTACAGTCCTGGGGTGGTGTGGATGGTTGAGAGCTGCCTGCTTTCTTTGCATACTCTGCAAATAGATCATGCCAAGGTTTAGGGGTGGCAGTGAGCATACGGTATACAGGCTTATTAGTGAGCAATAGGTGGTCAGATGATTTGGTTTAAGTTATGAGACGAGATGAGGGGGAGAAGGCAGTGGTTACAGCTTCTCATTTCTCCCAGTCCCACCTCTCTTAACCATACCAGAATCATATGAGACCATCCGAGGAACTGAGTCAGTAGGCTTAACTTGTCTGTATTTTCACAGAAATAATGTAATGTGTTTTTTTTAAATGGTTGGCTTTTAACTGTCAAAAGTACAAGTCTATTCCAAACAGTTGTTTAATTTCTCTTTCTGTTCACACAATTTTCATAAATATAATTGAAGATAGACAAAATAATTGTCTAACCTATGTGCCAGAGTTACAAGTTCTGTTGAATAGAAACACAAAAATGGTTGGGTTGGGGGCAGAGGAGGAGTACAGGGAAAGAGAGGAGGGAAGACAGGCAATGTTGTGTGGAATGTGAACTAATAACACAAGATTTTTGCACTTTCATAGCATTTCAGTAACCATAGCTATGTCTGAGCTTTGGGACCTGCACTGCTCCTGGCTCACCAGGATGAGGCTGCATTTCCTGTATTCAAAAATGTCCTCGGCATGCATGGTTCCATCCTTGAGGTCTGGTTTCCTCAAGAAGAAAACATATATTTCCAGGCTGGGAAAAGGCAGAAAGTCAGTATGAAACATACAGATCCTGATTTTTTTTTTTTTTTTAAACTAAATTGATACATGTCAGTAGTATGGAAACTGAATTGGAAAACTCACCTGGCGGGAGCCTCCAAAAGTTCAATTAATTGTTTGAATTTGTAAAGATCGCCTACTGACTAATCCGGCCTTGCATCAGATTTTCTCAGAGCTTTAATGCTCAGCTGTCCAAGGGGTGGAACCCTGACTTCATCTCTTCTATCTGTTTCATGTATCTGTGCACATGGACTCCAGCTCTATGTTTTAAAGTCAGGATAGGATGTGTCATTAGAATTGCACGTTGAATTTATTTACAGGGTTGGACTTGCTGAATGATGAGTTTTGAGTAAGCATCTGGAATTTGTATTCCCATACAAACTAAACTTGCAGTACTTAAGTTTCTCCACTTGGCAACATTTTTACTAATACATGATTGAATGTTCCAAAAGGAATTCATTTTTCTGTAATATAAATACTGTTCTTGCAGGTTTCTATAAAATATGTCTCTTTTTAAAAATCAACTTTAAGAGGTGCACTTGCAGCTAAGTACAAAGAGTCATTATACAGAGTGTGTCTGAAAACAACAAAGCTGCATGGTTGCTGTTCACAGGTTTCATCTGTTGAATGACAAATATATGGACTATGAGCTGGGCTTTTTTCCACTTTTGTTTTTCATAGCATAGACAACATCTCAGTGATGCAAAGCTTTTAAGAGCAGTGAAAGGGGAAAAAAATGCAATTACCATGCCTAACATCCTTGATCAAAATGAAAACTGGGAACACATAATTGTTTGAGAGAAACTGCAAAAGTTGCAACTCTGGACTTCTTTCAGGTGTAAGGTAAAAGAGAAGTAGCTACAATGTCGAGCACATGTGTTAAGCTTTTTAGCTGGGGATGTGAAATTAACAAAGTAGTAGTTTAGAGCTTTGGGGAGAAAGGTTGCTTATCTCATTGAATACTAAAGACTTGTAAGAACCTTACCACAGGTGAAGAGTGTTCACTTAAACACATGGGCAGCAAGAAGGATTGTGTTGATATTTGTTTCTTTTCCATTTGGGATTTTTGTCGGAGGTAGAAGCGCCTACAAAATTTATTATTTTTCATTAGAGAACTGCAGCACGGGGGCTGAATTTGTAAGCAGAACAGAGGTTTCTGGAGGCATTTTAAATCTTGAATCCTTTTCTCTCTTATATAAGAATCTTATTATTTACTGTCCCTGAGCAACAAGGCTACAGATTTTGCTTCTTATCCGAAGAGATGTTTATTTCAGTTTTATAAAATTAAAATAAAAATCCTATAAAAAGCATAAAGTGTATGCAATAATAAGGCTGGAACTTAAATTTGCTTTTTCTTTCTTATGCGTTGTCAACAGCAGAAAACAAGAAACTTGCTGGTAGTTTTAAAGAAAGATAATTTATTAAGCATAACTGGTAATGGTACATACAATGCCTGGAAGAAAGAATCCAGACACACAAAAATGCAGACATGGACAGATGGGTTTGTAACCAGAGTGCTTATGGCAGTAACAATGCTCTAGAGCTGGTTTTCTTTAGGGAAGAGCCACAGTATTTATAAACCTTTAAAAAATGCCAGATGGAGCAGTAAGTGTTTGTGCATCAAAATGTTTCACTTGGTGTATGGAACATCAGAGCCCACCTCAAAGTATGTCGACCTGACCACAGAGGTCAAACCAGGCACTAAATGAAATAGCAGACGCTGATTTTGTGACTGATCGAGACCCTATGCAATGACAAAGAGCAGAGTCAGGGTTGTAAACAGAAATACGACTTAGCAAATCCAATTTTCAGTAAATACTAAGCTGTAATACTTGTCTAGATATTCTACTTTAAGAGTGTTTTAATTCTTTTGGAATCTGGATTGTTTGCAGGGCGGGTGTGTGTGTGTGTGTGTATATTTTTGTATACAAAGGAAGATCTATACCAAGGAAGATATTAGCAGAAAATAGCTGAGTTACTGTGTTACACTGTGGAATGCTACAGAGGCAGAAAGAAGCAAAACAGACAAAAACAGACAAAAAGAAAGACAATTTACAAGGAATGTAATATGAGACCTAGATAAAGGCCTTTTCTTCATTCTCCTCGGGTTCATTTCTTATGGAACTTTTTCTACAATGTTTATTTCTCAATATGGAACTAGACCTCTGTCTTAAAAAACACATGTACTGACAGTTGTCATGAAGAGAGTATCTGGAAGGTTAATATCTGCTTTCATATGAGCAGGGCAAATGAACTATCTCAGATCTATAGGCTCAGAAAAACTGATGCCAGTTGCTGCCACTCTTTTTCCAGCTTCTAGGGAGGATTTTTAAAGCAACAATTTTACTTTTATCCTCCTGCCTTTGATACTAGGAAGATCACAATCTCTAACTCCTGAGTCAATTTTACTCCTCTTCATTGCATGCCAATAGCATGAGTACTCCCTGGTTTTCTATCTACAAGTACGTGAGGCTGCTGCTGATTTGAGACCTGCTCCTGAAAGGAGCTGGCACTTGCAGCTCTCATTAATATCAAATGAGACAGAAAGAACACAGAGCTTTGAAACCCCGCCATTGCCGTTTTGCAATGGACTCTTAAAAGGCCTGTCACATCCCGTCTTTTCTGCTCTAATCGTTAGGATTTTCTTCTAGCAATTATCATCCTGCTTACTGTGTTCATGCACCAGAATATTGAAAGAGCACATTCTTCTGGGTACACACAAGTCTGGACATCACCAGAGTCCCTGAAGTATCTTTCACATTTTTTCTTCTCTGTGCATGGGCTAAGCAGTCTTTTGTGCTCCAACTATATTTTAGTCCCCATCTCTGCAACTAACTGACATTTCGATAAGCATGGCAATACTTTTCAAAAGAAGCAATATGTATTGGGGATGATAGTTGCAGGGAAAAAAAAAAAATTCCTAACCTAAGCTAGCTAATCTGTTTCGGTGTTTTGTGAAAGATGTAGTCTTAAATTTCTAGTTTCTTATGGTTCCTTATTTTTGCATTTCAGCCTATCATAGGCTTGGATGATGCAATATCTGCAGATGCCTATCACTTTCTAGCTTTTTAGTAGGCTGGTGATGAGATGAAAGTGACAAGGCAAAACGTATCACCAGATGTACTTTCTGCTGAACTTCAAGTGCTATATATACTTCTCTGACCTTCAGAATGTAATTGTGTTCAATGTTGTATAACATGAATATCTATATTTTTCAATGTATTATGAGG
Source organism: Haliaeetus leucocephalus (assembly GCF_000737465.1). Classification (NCBI taxonomy): domain Eukaryota; kingdom Metazoa; phylum Chordata; class Aves; order Accipitriformes; family Accipitridae; genus Haliaeetus; species Haliaeetus leucocephalus. Next base: position 4,449,856 of record NW_010973034.1, on the reverse strand, counting down.
ATAAGGAAGGTTTCTTGACATCTTCTAAAACACGCCCTTCATTAAAGAAAATTCTACACAACCTATTAGGGAAAAAGGCTAAAATTAGTTTAAAAAAAAAAAATTTACCCTCATTCAAGTTGCCTTAAGAATGAGAACAAATACAATAGTTTCCTACTGATAGATTTAGAAATAATTAAGGGAGTGAAAAGGAAAAGGAAATTTTTGTATGCAATCTCAGCAAAGTTCTGGAGACGGTTCCTTAATTTTCTAGATTCAATTAAATAGAAACAATATACGATCATTTGTTATTATTTTCATTCTGCTATTTGAGGAAATCCTTGATCAACATATGGTGCTGCTGTGACTGAGAAAAAAACATGCTAAATCTGTAAATTTACATTTGAAAAAAAACACTAGAGGACATTCATAACGGAAGCATCTATTTTGATTTATAAAGAAATTATATGCAGTAATATGAATATATGATTTTAAGTAAAGACATGTATGTAGTAATATATGTTATAATCTTTCATATACGAAAATTAAACATATATGTGCCTCAACCAGTATTTTCAAGAATGCTTTGCAACAGTATAATCTACAATTTGAATAAGCAATGGGAAGCTAAACTCAAAAGGGCTATGATTTCCTATTGGTAGTAGGCCAGAATCAGGATTAGAAATCTAGAGTTTCTAATTCTCAGACCACAGCTTGATCCATCAGATTGTGTTGTCTCAAAAAGCCACTCAAACCAAATTCATTAAAGCCAATATTATGTTCTGCACTTCAGAGGTACAGTTTTAGCAGTTACATAGTGCACTATGATATAAAGAAAAGCACCTTTATGTTAAAATGTTTATGCTTTGTTCATCTGCATATAGGTCAATCTATCAATTAATGCATGTTCTCTTATACTTATTATCACGAAGTACCTGGAGTCTGCCTGTGGATAAATTAAGTACATCTTGAAAGCCCACAGAAAGAAAAGATTAGGCAGCTTCTCTAAAACTTTTTTTCCCCAAGAATTCTTTTGGGGAAGAATAAAAATGAATGTTTTGGATGCCTAAAAGTGTTTCCCATCAGAAGATAAACTGTTTTGCATTCTGGTATAGATTGTTCTGAAATTTGTTATGTGATTTAGTGTATATATTTTTGTAGTGGCGTGAGGAATTATTTCACACAGTTACAGACAGTTTGTTTATTAATCATTGCAAATAAACACCTTCAAAATAAACTTTCAAAAGTATTTTGGAAGTACACAATCTACATTTCTCTAAATATAAAAGAAAAACATACAGGTATAAGTAAACACATATCTACAACTGCAAAACCACTGCTGAATTATGTATTATATAGAAATGTCTTCAGTGAAGCCGAGTCTGTGAAGATCTGTGCTGGCATAATAATTAATGTAAGGCTGAAGTCTAAAATAAATAAAGTCTTGCTTGTATTAGTCATATTGGCTCCATGAAGGTGTTAGGTGTTTGACCTGAAGAGTACTGTTTGCTTGTTCTTCTGTAAGTAAGTAAGTAAATAAATATTCTCTGAGGAGAAGAACCCTGTGATTAATATGAGTTTACAGATTATCCATGAACTCCAAATTTCTGGATGTTTCCACAATAGCGATAATTTACTGAAATAACTGTCAGAGCTGGATTTGCTGTCCCAGTTACGACCTCAGCATTAACGTCCTGTTGAGACAGAACAAGGAAGACTCTATCACCTTTGGCTATGGGTCAGAATATAATTTTGAAAGTTTCCCTACCAACTCTTCAAGCAGCCTTATAGGAAACTATATGGTTTGCTTTCATCCCACAGAGTGACCAGGAAAAAAACCCAAAACTAAAACTACTTCCTGGAACATCTCTTTCCTTTCTCTGATTACACTTTGTTGTTGTTAAAGATCATTTATTATCCAACAGCTAATCAGTATATCCTTATCAACTAAAATTCCAGATCTGCTCTCCATGGAATCGCATCATTAAGATTTTCTATACTCAGCTAGTCAACAAACTTGTACTAGAAACTATAGTTAAGAAAGAGAAATAATTTTGTTAATGTGGATATGATCTAAGTGGTTTGGGTTTTTTTTATTTATGGAGGGTCTTTTTGGTTTGTTTTTTTTTCTTTGTTTATTTGTTTTGCATTACTACTTACATTTGAACTATCTATTTCTTGTTACAGTATACATTAACATGTGATGTCTCTCAAACATGATAATCTTCTAATATCGAGCTTTGGATATGACAGGGTACATCTTTACACTGAAAGATGACACATTCACCCAAACATTTCAGTATTTAGTGCTATCACAACACCATGACTAGTGGCTGTGCCACTTAACAGCTCCTGTAGATTTTAATCATCAGGCTATATTGCTTTCCTGAAAGGAAGGAATTCAGTATTTTTCAAACAGCTTGATATTTTATGTTACCAAAAAATCTTTATGCCTGTCATTTCCTTAAAAGCACAGGTTTTAGACATACAAAACATTAGGATACTGGTGCCATCCAGTTAAGGTGCAAAATCTGTTTTATCTTGGAGACAGATGAAGAAGAAAAATGTAAATGCATGTATGAATCATATATAAACACCCTGCATACTCTCATAGTGAAAAACTAAACAAGGAGAATATAAGAGAAAATATGGCCATTTAACCACACTGTAGAATAGGACTAGTCATTGGCATTCCTTAGCTTGGCAGCTTTACGTTATTGTGCAATTGGACTTGAGTTGTGTGTCAAAGCTGTCTTTGAAGTATTCCAGACAGAACAATAAAATAAATTCCCAGAAATGTGTAATTAGGCTACAAATATTATACACATCAACCTTTAAAAAGGAGTTGTAGAGCAAAATGTTTTGTTCATTATAGTATGCTGCTGAAGCCTGTTCTGCACCAAATAACTCCAGATTAAAGCTCATTAATTTAAAATGTAGAAGAATAATAAATAGATAAAGATAATATCATTTTTAAATGTTTCAGGTTGTCTTAGGTTTCAGTAGTATATCCCCCCATACCCTGCATTCTGATTTATCCACCTCAAAATAGCCTTCCTGCTTGATTCATTAAGTGTAATTAAAAAAAACCAAACATCAAAATAAATGGTTACAAATCGCTAAACCCCTTGATGATCTAAAAAAAAATAGACATAGCAAATGGGTTACTGTGCATAAGCTGTAAGATTTATGAAGAAATCTCTTGGTTACTCTTCAAATGCTTGTAGCAAGCACATGTACAACAAGAATTTTCACACACTTTTTTCTGGCATTTCAAAAATGCTAAAAAATGAGATGAAAGCATGAAAATATGTTAATTTGACCTTTAATGTGCATGGACTGCCCCCTCTTGTATCATACACTAGTGCTTCAGACTGGATTTTCAGAATTTTGCGGTTGTCTTCAGACTTCAGTACATTAACAATAATAAAGTAGCAGTACCTTGGTCAAAATCAAGCCAGATCCAGGTATTTACAGAACCCAAAATCAGGCTAGTGATTTCAATATTGGCAAACTACTACTGTTCCCAGTTTTGCAGCCTGTAAACTAGCCACGCTACATCTGTGTAGCAATAGATCCACTTCTAAAAATACTGTATTTTACAGCCTGTCCTCTGAGCTATAAAGATAAAGGCTGGGGTGTGGTGGGGGATGAAGAAAATAAAATGACATGTCAGCCTCACAGGGTAATCCATATCGGTGTGGTCTCTCCTACCCTCAAGAGTGATCTTGCCAGACGTGCACTGACTTAACAGATCTGCCAGTGGAAAGCTCCTTACTGAATGACTAAGCTGTTGCTAAAAAATCTGTCTTTCAAAAATGTACGAATCAGCAAGCCAACTGCTTCCTGTTACTTGGGTAGGATGCATTTTGGTCATAAAATAGGTAGATGTCTGTTAGTTATTTTGTTTAACATCTTCATGCACACGATCTCCCAGCTAGACGTATGCTTTCATCTGTTATAAAATCCTTGATTCTGATCAACTGTTTGCCACTTTGCGGCTGAGTAGAAGCCCTAAAGAAGAACATTAAGCGGAGATAATCAATTCACAGGCTGTGCACATACTTGAAAAAGACACTGCTCACCATGAATACTCAGCTAGAATACTTATCAAATTTTAAACTCTGTTGCCATGCTCAAGTAGATTTCCTTCTAATACTCAGTAATCCCTGATTTACACTGGGATTGTCAAATCCAGGAAGTTAAAAGCATACTGAGGGCTTGATAAATGTCCTCCCTGTGTCTCAGCTGCTTAATTAAGTTTGGCGATGTGGTGCTCAGCCTCAGTGAAACTCCATATGATTTCTCTGGCTTTCTGTGAGATTTTGGTAATTTAGCTTTATTTTGTTTGCACTCATAATTACGGGCCCAAAGGCAGTCACCTTTTTCAGTGGTGACCTAATTGTGCCTGTTGTTTCCAATAGGCATATAGGGCATTCTGGTTACTTTGCATAAGGCAGTGCTCTGTTTCTTGCATTGCTACTGTCTTTATCATACCAAAACCATCATCATTGCTCACTCATTTGAACACCATCCTCTACTATTTGCTCCAGTGACCTTTTCCTTGCAGCTTTCTCTTAGTTCAGCCTCTGTAAGACTCACCCACAAGATTCTTGCCCTTTCCTACTCTTAAAGCTGTAAAACAAGCCAATGAACCTCACACTTCTGTCATTCAGATCATAAAAGCATGAGTAAGGCTTGAAAAAAAAAAATATGGTAAGAGCTTGCCCTTAGAGATCAAGGGTCTCAGACTGAGGATAGTCATGCTCATCTTTCTCAGAACTGACATTTATGTGAGATGCCAAAATAGAGATCTTTAATGTTCCTGTGTAGTTCTCCCCCTGTGAAGACAGTTTCACTTAAATGATGCTGTAATTCTCAATTCCCACATGAAACGTCTGAAGATTTGAGTTCCTCCTGGTCAAAAATACAATGGTAACAGAGATGCTTTAAAGCTGTGCCTAACAGCGAACTAAAACAAGAATCTGGGTAGCCAAAAATAAAATGTCTTTCATTAGGTGACTCTGACAAACTGAGATGGCTGCACAGAAGCCGAAATAAGTTACTTGTGGGTGTCAGTGTATTCAGAACATGATAGATACCCACTGTTGGCATGACATTAAGGAGGGCAAGCAGACATTTTCCCTGAGAGCATGGGGTCATATCTGAAGGTATTGTTGGTCATAATAACATACTTGTTAGAGAAGCCCCTTGAAGACTGAAAGATTTGACATGAGGAGGCTTGATCTGTCTCCCATTTTCCATTTACATACATACTTACAGGTCAAAACCTACAGTTACTAGCGAGGCTCTGGAATCTAGGTAGGGAGCTGCATCATCTTGTAGCAGAAGAGCCTGGAGTGAAGAAGTCCTGGAGTTACAACCAGACTTTATGAACCTTATCATCTAGGAAATGGGAAATCAAGTTTCTAACAATATTCTTAAGATATCTTAAGAATTTAGTATGAAGCAGTCATTGGATTAAATCTTGAGAATTCAGTTCTGTTTCTTCCTAGAAGAGTGGGAATGTGTAAATTTCTCTTATGTACTCATTCTCTCATTCTAGCTCTTCTAGTGGCAACACATTTTATTGCAGGACTCTTAACAGGAAGAATACCGTACTTAAGATATGATTGCCTCTTTTAATGGGCAACTTGTGCTCATTTAGTCATTTCCCATCAGAAGGGAATTTAGCTTATCTGAGTCCCAGCTGATAGAGATTCCTATGCCTGGGGGCCTGAGGCAGGAATGTTATCCTGCTGCCTGCTAGTGAGTACATAAGCCAAGATTTGGGCTGTGTAGTAGTTAGAATAGCTCTGGCTCAAGCATGACTGAAACTCTGATGGGCTGAAAGCATAGGTGGAGCACAGCTCTTTCAACTAACTGCGTGAAACCTTGTACATCTCAGTTCCTGTGAATCTCCTTGCGGGGACTGGATATTTACTTTTTCAGTCTAAAATGGGTATGTGAACGTATTCAGATATTGCATGTCTGCACAATGTCCTTGAAACTGGATATGGGACCCACCATTTCCAAATTAGACATGGTAGCATTCATGACCTTGTTCACAGGTCTCCATAAACACAATAAAGGTGTACAGAAGAGTCTGCCTTTGCTGCAGGTGACTGTTGGCCTTATTATCTCACATAATTGACACTAACACAAAAGTAACATTTATTCTACCTATATAGGTGACTCCCATAACTACATGTTACAGATATAAATGGTGGTTCCCAACAGAAAATAACCACTGTGTAATCATGCTAGGTTTTGTGGATCTTGTGTGAAATGGCAATTTCTAATTAATGGATGTATATCTGGGAAGCAGCAGAACATGGGGTGTCTCAATCAGTTTTTGTCTTAGAGGAGAAACTGTGATGCACCTGCAGTTGTTCTCTCAGTGCAGCCTGTGTGCTTACAAAACATAAAGCTATATTTCCTTGAGCAGGAATTTTAACAAAGGAAGAAGGAATCATTTATAAACAAGTGAGATCTCATCTCTTATTATGGTTGGACTCGATGATCTTAAAAGCCTTTTGCAGCCTAAATGGTTCTGTGATTCTATGATTCTATGAATGCAGACTGTGCACCTTCAGAATTCTGGCTCAGACATTGTACTTGACTTGTAATGTCCCAAATGTTCCCTCCCAAAATGTTAGGCATGGCAATTTAAAACATAGTAGAATGATCTAGCTAACTGTTCTTCTAATACAGACTATAAGAGACAGAAGTCCAATTTTTCTGTTGTGTTATGGGGCTGTGAATGTGTTATGGTAAACCTTCATCCCACTTATACATGCTCTGTTGCTACAGATGGGTATTTATATTTGAAGGATCCTTGCTTGTTTGCTTACAAAATCAATAGGTACAGTCAGAGACTGTGGGTCACACAGCCAGTTCCTCCTCCAAGCAATGCATCTCTAAAGCACAACTTTAAGCTCAGCAACTTTTAGAGCATACTTTTAAAAGCACGCAAATTATTTTCATTGTCTATAAATACCATGGAAAAATTGCTTTAGTAGTACCTAGCCTGAGTGTCTTTTTGTCTCATTGGGCTTTGCAAGAGCAACAGAAAAGCAGCCTAGGAATGCAGTGCATTTATTAATATAGTGAAATCCAGAGCAAAATCCTCACAAACCTGTGATTAGCTTGTCTTTACATTTCATCTCATTGTACAGCCAGATACACTGCATAAGTGCAATTTTTACAGGCATTTAAAATGTAAGGTCTTACTGGTGCTTTCAGCAGTGCTATTAAATCAGAGAAAAAGACTAAGATGTTGTAACCACAGAAAATGAGTAAGACATAAATAAGTAACACCTGCTTTTCATTACTATATTAAATTACCAGCTTCAAATAAATCTCAGGTAGTTAAATATTTTCAGCAAAGAACAGGAAGAAATCAGGTATTCCTGACCTTCTACATTGCTAAATATCAGTGAAAAAAATGAATGTTTTTCATCTTTCATTTTCAGAATTCATTAAATCATTAAAACCAGTTCTGGGCTAGACCCACAATCTGTGTCAAATTATGTGTCTTCAGCATATGTGATTACAGGAAATTTCTCATTGCTTTTGTGCCTGCATACAAGGCTAGTATGAGCTCAAGTTCTCAAACTGTGAAATTGTAACCCGAAATTTGTATGGATTTCGTGACATTGCAAATTCAGCTTAGACCTTCATGGGTAAAATTATGGACACCCATGTCTGCTATACTGTCTTGAGCAAATGTAAATAATTTTCTGACAGATTTACAATGAAATCTTGTTGCAGTATTCCTCCTAGATTCTTACTAGAAATGAAGGCACATTATGGTGACTTTTGCTTCTGATTCACGACTTAAATACTTACGTGAGCAGTTTATTAGCATGGTTAATTTAATTGATATTTAATATTAAACTTTGAACAAATAAACCAGCTGGCATTGACTTTATTGCCCTAAAGCTAATTGATTAACCTATTTGCTACAAATTACTAAAAATGAAACATGAGATTAATGTGGAATATGGTATTGGAAAATCCCTTTCTAATACAAAAGTGGTTGTTAGGTTTTGTGGGAGAGTACAAACACACACTGACAAATATACTCTCTTTGAAGTCTGCACATGTGTCTCTGCACATTCTGCATTAAGTCTTCTTGCATATATGCATGTTAGTTCCCTCTGAAATGTTTAAACATTTTTCTTCATTTAGTGCTACAACCCTTATCGCCTAATCTTAATTAAAGGACTATTGTGAGAATATTGCTTCCATCTCTGTCTCCAATTAATGCTACCTGTCTGCACATTAAGTATAACCTAATATTGAAGTGAACAGAAATACTGTTAGGCAAAAAATAAACAGGAAATTAGGAAGGGCAGTTTGGACTTTAACCTTGTGAAAACACTAGCACTTAACTGAAGGGACCATTAGTGAAAGCAAACTGCAACAAACATGAAACTGCTAAAAGAAATTACATTTTATACATTTTTAAATGTCAAACTCATTATGACAAGAAAATGGTAAATGCAAGCATTCAGAGGAACTCAAGCTCGGATCATTCACAAGCATAACACTTTACACAGAAATAATAAAGGCACTGTTGTTCTTCAAGAAAACACAGGCAATCATTTATAATATTTATAAAGACATGCCAACTGCAGCTAATCTCTTTTCTTTTTACCATTTATGAAGGATTTTGCACCTTCCATGTATGCTTCTGTTATCAGCTCAGTTTGAAAAGACGATAAACCGGAAGACCGAGTTTGTACTGCATACAGATCTCCCGTTTCAACGTTCCAGGTAGCTTCAGAGCCACTTTAACTTGGTCTCCTTGGATAGACAAACTCACTTTCAGATGCAAAAATGTTTCTTGAAACAGCTTGTGTCCAAAAATAAAGGTCTGTATCTTATTAGCACCTAGAATCTAACACTTCAGCTCTTTATTTCCATTTATACCATTTGTTTTCGCACAGGTATGTGAAAGTACTTAAAACTGTCACAGTTTCACACTAAGTGAATTCATGTCCTGGAACAACGTACAAGATCTTTTTTTTAAGACGTGTTATTTTTAGAAAAATTTTGCCATATTTGTATATATTTAATTCCTTCTACTTTTAAGGTGCCATCAGGAGAACTTGTCAGCAATCCATTCTGTGGAAAGGTGAGGGAAGAAGACTGCTGATGTGAAGACAGCACTTGCTCTAAAATAGAGATGACATCTAAAGTGAATTTGGGTGCAGCCCGAGACAGAGCTTGAGTTCAATCACTTCCATACATGTCACTGTAGTAAAATGATATAGGAAAAATTATAGCATATTATGCCTTTAAACTTCTAAAACTTTCCCAGGTTTTGTAATCTACAATAGCAGAGATTAACATTTTCAATTTTGCCATATATATATATATATATATATATATAGTTACATGTCTACTCCTTGGCATATACTCCCAATCAGCATTTTGAGCTATAATTTCCCGTGAGAGATATTATACTTAGAAACTGCAGAAATAAAGGATGGTCAGCATCTCACTAGTAGAAGAGCTGTAGAAAAAAGATTTATGTAATGACATCTTGCATTCAGAAGAGTCTACCTTTTCACACCATTAAAAGAAACAGAAACTATACAGAGACAGGAAAAGGAATAGACGCTGCTAGACAGGAGAAATGGATCTATTCTTTACTTGGCCAATCTGGGCTGAAGCATAGTGTCATGCCATGGGCCAAATTGAAATAGGCCAAATCAAATAAATGAATCCAGAGAGAGCAGCAAGGGTGATAAGATACCAATAAACTGATGCACAGGGAGTGACTGAAAGCATTAAGACTTTTCAGCTGAAAGAAGATGGAGAGGAGATAAATCTTGCCATTGCAAACACCTGCTCATGGCAAATCAAAGATCAAACCTTAGAAAGTAAACAGGGATATTGACAATAGACTTTAAGGGAGGCAAAGAAAGCCTTCTGAAGATATTGTTGGGTGTGAGGACCTGAAGAAGTTAATGTCTCAAACATTGTCATGGGGCAAGTTCTGCTTAATGGCACACTCTGCATAACCACAAACCCTGCTTAGCAAGGAACCACAGGTGAGAAGGTGGTCAGCAACAGGGTGCAGAGGAGGGTGTGCCAGAGGGTGTAGAGTTCCCTGTTCTGATATACTGAGCAGGGCAGCTCACCATCCATGGCCAAACATCAAACAATGGTCATGTCTGCAGGGAAGGAGAAGTTACTCCCCAAATGACCCCCAAGCCCACCAACCCATTTCCCAAAGGTTCTGAAAGCACAAACTGCGCATGACACCTAATTAGCCTAAGGAGTTCAAGTGCCCACCTGAAGGGGGGGGCAAGGAGATGAGAAAAGGACATGAACAGTAGCCCCATGCACGCACACCCTCCAGAACTGGACCCCTTAGCTGACTGGACCAACACTGGACCCAGGACTGGTGGCCCTTTTCTCTTCTCTTTCTCTTTTTTCTGTAATCCCTACACCGCCTCCCTTTAGACACAAATCGTTGAACAAGTCTGGGACTAGGAGTGGATCCAGCTGCCCCTATGCTCTTCTCTGAGAAGGAGTCTAGAAAGCAAGGGGGTCTGCTCTGAACCTCGTGACCCAATGGGAGGGATCTCCTTATTGTGTTCCCTGAAGTGATCCCTAAATAGGTAAGACTTGTATATGTTTGGTGACATATGGTTAGCATGTTACACAGTTTACTGAAATAGTTTCATGCCAATTCTTGTTGTGAGCATGCCAATTCTTGTGCATGAATAAAAGTTGAGTTTTGTGAGTTAAAGGATCCCTGGTGTCATTTCACCTTAATCCTGCCTGGGAGTCGGCAAACCTGAGTCATCATCCTGAGAAATTGGGACATGACAGTTGGGGCAGTACAGAAGGGGAGTTGCTGAGCGGTTCTTATCACTGGAGTCATCAAGCAACATAAGGAAAGCCGAGTCTGCCTCTGCCTCAGACAAAGAGCCAGCTGCCTTCTCTACTTCCCTGAGATTTCATAATAATATTGGGTAGAAAGCCAAGAGGAACAGTGTGCTTCCTTGTTCTACTTTCATTAAATTAGCATATACTTAAAACTACACTGGCATTCTCTGCTAATTACTTTAAGTCATTTTGTGCATAGTAAGATAATATTCTATAACTTTATAAGACAGAAGAAATCAGCTCACTCTTTTACCATACACAGATTAGTATTTCTTTATCATAGCCTTTTTCCCATGCAGTTTACTTTTTCAAAGCAGAGATGGAAAATTAAGGAAAGTATATAGTGATGATACTAAAATTATCAAAGTTTGATATCAAAGTAAGACATGCTTACACATGGGAAAAAAAAAAAAAGAGCTTTTCTGCATTTGTCCTCATATGCTAGATATGATTAGGACATCCTATGATAATCCCCTTTTATTCTAATCTATTTCACGTCACTATATAGATAGTTTGATCAGAAATATGTATTTTGCTATGTGGAAAGAGACTAAGGAGTCCTAAATAATGTCTGCATTTATGCTTGGGGAAGAAGGAAGAACCTTACCCCTTCCCCTACATTGCCCCTGCATGACAGATACAGTGCTCTGGGGGTAGTTAATGAAGAACATGTGAGTAATGGACATGATCCAGGAGAAGCCAACCATGCAAAGTTGATCCAACTACCCAGCAGAAAAGCATGTAAAGTATTAGTTATTGGAGATTCCTTACTGAGAGCACCAAAGCACACAGTTGCCATCCAGACAGTTTCTCTAGAGAAGTTTGCTTCCTACCAGGAGCTTGCATTCATGATGTCACTGACAGACTGCTGAGCCTGGGGAATCCTAGATATAATCTGTTCCTAATATTCCATGTAGGGTCCAATGATACTGCAACAAGGCAATTTAGAACCATAAAAAGAGACTATATGTCACTTTGAGCAATATTAAAAGGATCTGGAGCACTGGTGGTGTTCTCTATCCTCCTAGTCAGAGTAAGGTGTTTAGAAAGGAGGAGACGAACTGAACAAGTGAATGTGTGGCCGGTGCCATACTCGAGGCTTTGCCTTCTATGATCATGGATGTACCTTTGAGAAACTGGGTCTGTTGGGAGCTGACGGGATTCACCTGACCAAGTGGGGAAAGAGGGTCTTCACCAACAAGCTGGCCAGACTTATACGAAGATCTTTAAATTAGATTTAGTGGGACAAGGGGGTGGAGTTTTGAGCAACAGAGAAAAGCTAGGGGCTGCTGATGTATTAGGAACTAAGAGGGAAAAACCTGTGAAACACCTCAAAGGAATTAGGACATGTTTCTCTAAAGAGATGACATGGTCAATTGCCTAGCTGAAGTGCCTCTATACCAATGCATGCAGCATGGGTAACAAGCAAGAGGAGCTGGAAACCATTGTGCAGATTGAAAGCTAAAATGTAATTGCTATCACAAAAACATGGTGGGATGAATTGCATGACTGGAGCACTGTAATTGGTGGCTATAAACTGTTCAGAAGGGACAGGCAAGGGAGGAGCAGTGGGGGCGGGCAGAGATTGCCCTGTATGTAAGAGAATGGTTTGACTGCACAGAGCTGTCTTGGCAAAAACAATGATGAAGTGGTTGAGAGCTTATGGGTAAAAATGAGGGGCCAAGCCAACACCAACCTCTTATTTCCTGTTTATTCCAGGCTGCCCCACTAAGCGGTGCCTGTAGACAAAGCACTCTTACTTCAACTGTGGATAGCATCATTTTTGCAGGCTCTGATTCTTCTGGGGAACTTCAGTCACCCTGATATCTGCTGGCAAAATGTTAACAGCAAACTGTAAGTGGTCCAGGAGACTCTTGGAGAGTGTCGAGGATAATTTCTTAATCCAGGTAATAGACAGTCTGACCAGAGGAGAAGCATTACTGGACCTGTGTTGCTCACCAACATGGAAGAACTAATTAGGGATGTCAAGGTTGGTGGCAGCCTGGGGTACAATGATTGATGGAATTCACAATCTTGAGGGATATGGGCCAGGTGAAGAGTACTGTCAGGACACTGAATTTGAGGAGAGCAAATTTACAATTGTTTAGGCAACTAGTGGATGGGATTCCATGGAAAACTGCCCTCAGGGACAAAGGAAATGAACAAAGCTGGCAGCCCTTTAAGGACATTTTTCTTAGAGTCCAAGAGCTCTCAATTCCCACCTGTAAGAAACTGGGCAAAAAAGGCAGGAGACAAGCATGACTCAGTAAGGACCTCCTGGCCAAACTGAAGTGTAAGAAGGAAATGCACAGGCAATGGAACCAGGGATGTGTATCCAGGGAAGAATATAGGGACACTACCTGGATGTATAGGGATGGGATTAGGAAAGCTAAGGCACAGCTGGAGCTGAATTTGGCAAGGGATGCAATGAATAGGAAGACCTTTTACAAGTATGTTGGCCAGAAAAGGAAGATTAAAGAAAATGTACCCTCCTTGGTAAATAAGACAGGAGATCTGTTGACAACTGATGTGGAGAAGGCCAAGGCACTCAACAATTTTTTTGCCTCAGTTTTCAATGGTAATCTATCTTCCCACATCTCTCAAGTCCCTCAAAATCAAGACAGAGACTGGGGGAATTAAGTCCCTCCCATCAAAGAATATCAGGTTTGAGACCACCTGAGGAACCTGAACATATACAAGCCCATGGGATCCGACGACATGCATCCCAGAGTCCTGAAGGGAATTGGCTGATGCAGTTGCCAAGCCACTCTCCATGATATTTGAAAAGTCATGGCAGTCAGCTGAAGTCCCTGGTGAGTACAAAAGGGAAACATTGCACCCATTTTTAAAAAGGGTAGAAAGGAGGACCCTGGGAACTACCAACCTGTCAGCCTCACCTCTGTGCCTGGGTAGGTTATGGAACAGGTCCTCCCAGAAGCTATACTAAGGCACATGGAGGACAGCGAGGTGATTCGAGATAGCCACATGGCTTCCCTAAGGGCAAACCATGTCTGACTAATGTAGTGGTCTTCTACAATGGAGTAACTGTGTCAGTGGGCAAGGGAAGAGCTAGGGTTCTTATCTACCTGAACTTCTAGAGTGTTAGGTGGATAAGGAGTTGGCTTGATGGCCACATCCAAAGAGTTATAGTCAATGGCTCAATGTCCAAGTGGAAACCAGTAAAGAGAGGTGTCCCTCAAGGGTCTGTACTGGGACTAGTACTATTTAATATCTTCATCAATGACATAGATAGTGGGATTGAGTGCACCCTCAGCAAGATTGCAGATGACAGCAAGCTGAGTGGTGCCATTGATTTGCTAGAGGGAAGGGATGCCAGCCAGAGGGGCCTTGACAGGCTTGAGGAGTTGGCCCACGTGAACCTCATAAAGTTCAACAGGGCCAAGTACAAGGTCCTGCACCTGGGCTGGGGCAATCCCCAACATCAACACAAACTGGGGAATGAATGGATTGAGAGCAGCCCTGCAGAGAAGGGCTTGGGGATACTGGGGGACTAAAAATTAGACATAACCTGGTAGTGGGCTGTTGCAGCCCAGAAAACCAGTCATATGCTGGGCTGTATAAAAAGAAACATGGCCAGCAGGTCAAAGGAGGTAATTCCCCCCTTCTACCCTGCTCTCATGAGACACTACCTGGAGTACTGTGTCCAGCTCTGGGGTCCCCAGCACAAGACAGATATGGACCTGTTAGAGTGGGTCCAAAGGAGGGCCATAAGAATGGTCAGAAGACTGCAACACCTATTCTATGAAGAAAGGCTGAAAGAGTTGGGGTTGTTCAGCGTAGAGAAGAGAAGGCTCTAGGAAGACATTATCGTGGCCTTTCAATACATAAAGGGGGCTCATAAGAAAGACAGAGGAAGGCTCTTTAACAAGACCTTTGGTGGCAGGCCAAGGGGCAATGGTTTTACACTGAAAGAGGGTCAATTTAGATTGGACAAAAGGAAGACATTTTTTACAGTGAGGGTGGTGAGACACTGGAGCAGGTTGCCCAGAAAGGTTATGGATGTCCCATCACATGAAGTGTTCAAGGTCAGGCTTGGTGGGGCTTTGAGCAACCTGATTTAGTGGAAGATGTCCCTGGTCATGATAGGGGGATTGGACTAGATGATCATTAAAGGTCCCGTCCAACCCAAACCATTCTTTGATTCTAAGAAACTGGAGGGAAAGGACAGCAGATGTTGATATGTTAGTGTCCTCTATCTCTCCTTCTTGGGAACACAAATGCTTTAGACATCTGCATAGTTTAGGACTATTCAAAAGTGATTAGAAAGTGTATTGGATGTGTTTTTTCATAAAGAAAGCTGGAGCCCAGGATATTTGCCTTCATTCCAAAATACCTCCTTTTGAACCACAGAGAGTCATTGGATGTCGGAGTTGTTACTGGCCTTGTCTACTCATGAAATTCTCTCATATCAGGAGAATCCTTGGTTGCCTTCTAGAGCACCTTCCCAGTAGCTTTGGATTGCTGTGCTGGCTGTGCTTAGTGATTTCTTTTTTTGTTTCGGAGTCTTCTACATGCTCTGTTTACTATTACTATGAAAGACTACACAGCCTGAAATCATCACCTTCCTCTGTCAGTGTCTTCAAGGAATGCTAGTACAATCACAGCGTTCTTTGAACAGGCTATGTGAATGTCTGTAATTAATCATATTTTTTTGATAGATTTCATAGTTCTGAGAACTTTGTAATTATGTGTTTAACAAAAGGAGTGATACTTGTTAGCTGTATACAGTGACTAATGTGAGGCATTTCTCAGATATTTCTTCATTTTATAGCTCATGTAGCTGGTTTGAAAGTAAATATTCTTATTGTTCCCCTTTTCCATCTTTAAAATAGCTAAAAGACAGACTTGAGAAGGGTCCCTACTGTGTGAATACTTCCATAGTTATATGAGTTCAAAGAAAATATCAGTATTTCCATTATTCTAAAAGGGGAGTTTAGAAAGTGGAAATGGAAAATACAATAGGCTTCAACTTTCTCTTTTAATGTCTATTTTTCTCGTGTGGATAACTTTGCAAACAAAGTGTAGGAAATACAAAAATCTATTCCTACACAGTTGTAAGGGTGTAAATTAAGATGCAAAAATAAGCAATCATCCATTACAGATGGAAACTGGATAAGATTAATAATACTTAAGAATGCTATATTTCTCCACAAATTGTATAGTACCTTTTTCACCATGGAAAGTGAGTAAAATGATTCTGGAGTGGAAAACAGATGTTCCTGTAATGGTCCTGTAATTACAGAATGTTTGAATTGTCAGTAATATCAGGGGGTAGGGCTTCATGGTTTTCATACTATTTTGTGATAAACTGTAATTCCCATACTCTTGATGATTACTAACATTATTTTCATGCACTTGTATTATAGTTGTGCCTGTAAGACTTCAATAATGAACACTTCTTGCTTGTGGGACACTATACCCATGCAGCAGAGAGTCCCCACGTCTGTGAGTAATCACATTGTATCAGGTTTGCATGGCAAGGTTTTAGGAGTGGGGGGTCTACAGGGGTGGCTTCTGTGAGAAGCTGCTAGAAGCTTCCCCTATGTCCCATAGACCCAATGCCAGCCGGCTCTGAGATGGACCTGCTGCTGGTCAAGGCTGAGTCCATCAACAGTGGTAGTGCCTCTGGGAGGACAGATTTAAGAAGGGGGGAAAAGTTGCTATCCGACAACAACTGCAGCCAGAAAGAGAAGTGAGAATATGTTAAGAGAAACAATCCTGCAGCCCCCCAGGCCAGTGCAGAAGGAGGGGAGGAGATGCTCCAGGCGCCGGAGCAGAGATTCCCCTGCAGCCCATGGGGAAGACCATGGTGAGGAAGGCTGTCCCCCTGCAGCCCAGGGAGGTCCACGGGGGAGCAGATCTCCACCTGCAGCCCAGGGAGGACCCCAGGCCAGAGCAGGGGGATGCCTGAAGGAGGCTGTGACCCCGTGGGAAGCCTGCGCTGGAGCAGGCTCCTGGCAGGACCTGCAGATCTGTGGAGAGAGGAGCCCACGCTGGAACAGGTTTTCTGGCAGGACTTGTGACCCCGTGGGGGACCCAAGCTGGAGCAGTCTGTGCCTGAAGGACTGCAGCCTGTGAGAGGGACCCACGCTGGAGCAGTTTGTGAAACACTGCAGCCTGTGGGAAGGACCCACACTGGAGAAGTTCATGGACGACTGTCTCCTGTGGGAGGGACCAAACAGTGGAGCAGAGGAAGAGTGTGAGGAGTCGTCCCCCTGGGGAGGAAGGAGCAGCAGAGACAAGGTGTGATGAACTGACCCCAACCCCCATTCCCCATCCCCCTAAGCTGCTTGGGGGGAAGGTAGAGAAAATCAGGAGTGGAGTTGAGCATGGGAAGGAGGGAGGGGTGGGGGAAAGGTTTTTTAAGATTTGGTTTTATTTCTCATTACCCTACTCTGATTTGATTGGTCATAAATGAAACTAATTTTCCCAAGTCGAGACTGTTTTGCCCGTGACAGTAATTGGTTGAGTGATCTCTCCCTGTCCTTATCTTGACCCATAAGCCCTTCATTATATTTTCTCTCCCCTGTCCAGCTGAGAAGGGGAGTGACCCAGCAGCTTTGGTGGGCACCTGGCATCCAACCAGCGTCAACCCACCACATATGTTTAAATTATTACACTTCTCTGTCTTTGCCTGCCATGTTCCAAAGCTTTCCCTATTCCCTGCAAATGAATGAAGTGAAACTGGATGACTGAAATTCATGGATATAATGAAATTAATGAAATTCATGTGTATGTAATAATTAAATTTGGGGTATAACTTCATATATTGCAATTACAGACTTACCCTCCAAATCTGATCAAGTAACAAATTAATATATTTAGGTCATTAACACTTTTTCTATTTCAGGCAAAAAACCTACAGCTTTTCCATCAGCCAGCCCTCTCCTCCTTAAATAAATCATCTGACTAAGTCCTTATTCTAATATGTAACATTATTTTCCTTGTTTTGCTCAGAAAAAAAATAAATCACAAAGAGTTTTAGTGTGGTTTATGAAGAACAGTTAGTTTCTTGCCACAGTTAAAACTAAAGCTTGAATAGACTAGACAAACTTTCTACCACACCAAGAATCATAATTTAACATTGGCAGACATTGGAGTCTCTTCTGAAGTGGATAGGTTTATGCAATTCTAGGTCTATGATGGATCAGCAAGATTGGTGGGAATTCACCAGTTGAGGACATGACCTTGTGATTTGTTGAATTTGTTTTATTCTTTCCAAATCGGAAATATTGGATTAAAGACCCTCTGGCCTGAGAAATTACTTTGACAGCCCTCATAGAGGTAGACTTGCCTTTAAAAAAATTAAATTTTCAGTTCCTTGTGGAAAATAGAAGGTAGTTTTCCAAAGAAGTGGAAATGACTTTTTTTTTCAAAGAAGAATGAGAACCTCTAAATTTTGAAAAGATGATTGCTTCAGCTACAAAATGTAGTGCTAAAGTGACTGAACTGCATAGTGAAGTATTGATAATAAAGCAGAAAGGTATTTTTGTTTGTTTTAGCTCATTCCTCTTCAATTTCTGTTATTTCTGTCAATATTTACATGTATTAACTATGTAAATATTTATGAAATGTGTTGCTATTGCCTTTACTTCATAGGTTCATTCAAATGTTTAATTAATTTATTTTGATAAAGTGTTATAAATTCAACTGTATCAATAGCACAGACTCAGTTACCACGTGGCACAAGCATTACTAAACCTATACCCTCAGAACAGAAGAGAAATTATTGTCTTTTAGTATGCATGCTCATAAAGTAATGAGTGCAGTTGATCTTCTGTGATCCCAGAACTGATTATCAATGTTATTATTCTGACTGTTCTCCTGAGAGGTGTTGTGCAGCAATATAGACTGCAAACTTTTTTCCAAGTCAGGTGTGGTGTGCAAGGCGAAAGCAATGAGTCAGTTTTCAGCTGATGTATGAACTTTGGTCCATTGATATCACAGGACCTGCATTTGTTTAAAGGTCTGTCCACTAGTCTTTTTTACATGACTTTGCCACAGTTGTCTCAGTGTAATTTTCTACATGCAATTTCCATGCTTTTTTGCTATGTGCTCTGGTGTCAAACATACTTGATGCATTGGTAGTTGAATGATATACATTTATGTGTTTAAGTTAAAATCTAGGCAGTACAAAGAAGTCAGTGATCCCTAAGGATCCACAGATCCTGATAAAACAGCTTGCTGTAGACAAGCTCAGCTCTTAATTCATTATTTTCTACCATGAATCAGGGTAATATATTTTTTCTTCAGAAAATATAAAAATAGGTTTTCATGTTCAAGGGTATTGCATTTTAACAGGAGAAATGCCTTAAAATGCCCCAAATGTTTTCATGTAGCTGTTACTGTTAAATACTGGAAACAAGTTTGTTGGGAAGAGGCAGTATGTGCTGTCTTTTACATGTATTAACAACACTTCTCCAAACAAATGGTGCTCTAATAAATAACTATATAAAAAAAATATTTCATCATTCATTTTTACATTCATTAAATAAATTAGTTCCGTAATAAGCAAAGCTTTTTCTCCTTTTAGCTCATTTGTTAATTTTCAGAAGCTATAATGTCTGTGAACTGTGTGGTCTTTTGAATGCAGTAAGTGATGCCACTACAATACCATTATCTCATTAGTAAAAGTACCATTGCTTTGAAACTGTTTTTTTTTTTACCTTTATTTGACTTTATTTCAGAGTCTTCATTAGCTGGAAAACAAAAATAAGAATATTATTTTGAATTGCATGTATATTACCATCCCTATTCCCATTTCAGGCATAACAGCCACAGATAAATGTTTGATACATTAAACAATCCTAAATTACAAATATTTAGATGGCAGCCTCAAGACAATGACTTTGCTAACGAAGAAGACTTTGAGTCACGAGTATTCAAAGGCTGGAAATAAACAGGATCTCTTTGAACTAAAACTCTGTTTTATTGAGGAAGACATTATGTCAAACAGCTGTCTACATATTTTCTAGGCATTCATTTTATGAATCATCATTTCATATAATGGATATTTTACTATCATATCCATAGGATTTTCAAGTTGTTTGTTTCATGTAATAAAATTAAGTTCTGGTAGATTTTGTTACAAAGCCATTCAGAGTCTTTTTTGTGTAGATTGGAGGCTAATCTTGATTTACAACCCACGCTATGAGTCAGTAAAGCACTTCTGCTTCCATGCAGAGGAGGCCAAGGACTGGATGAAAAACATTGAGGATGTGGTATAAAGGGCAATGGTCTCGATGCAAACAGGGAATGCTAATAAATAGTTTTGTAATGAATGTGTGGATTTCATGGCAATGAAAGCAGGTTCTTCTGTAGCTTCCCCATTAGAAGGATGTTAAGAAATATGTTGCACTCCATCAGCATTAACATAACTCATAAAAATCTAGCACAAAAAGAACTTGCTATGCTGCATGTTTTCAGAATATGTACTAAGTATGTTTCAACAAAATAGAAGCTTTTACAAGCCTTAAAAGGTTTTAAAGCTGACATTATGGTACCACTCTGTGTTTCAAAAAATACCAATACAACAACAACAACAGAATAAAGATAAAAATCAACACTTCATGTTAAAAATATTAAGATCGAATTAAATTTCCATGAATAATATTGATATTATTCTCACCTTTTGAATCATGTTCCTTCTTTTATCACTTTGATTTCATGACACATGGACTTATTATTAAGCCTTTATCTTCTAAAACTTGGTAATCTTCTTCTTTTTTCTGTTTGAACTGATCTTAAAGATATCACCAACTGTTTTTAATAGGCTGGTGTTAGGCTAAAGAACATTGTACTAAACCCATCCTGTAATTTAATGGCCTCAGGAAGACACCATTGCTCTTGCCTGTGTTTGTAAAAAGGAGCAAAATATTACACACTGTTTCTTGTGTGGGATTCATGTGTTGTACAAGGAAGTTTGGAAATCATTGCCTTGTACCCTTTTTTCAAATTGTTACTGACCTATAGTTAGGAAAAGTGATGTCTATTGCTGGGTTTGCATTTAGGGCCTGATCCATTAAACACAAATTTTCTTCCTTTGGCTTTCATGTACTTTGAGTCATGTCCCCCTCACAGATGTAAAGCTCTCACAGTTAATCAACTTTTAAACTTTTTTTTTTTTTTTTTTGCATGAAAAGATTGTACATACATATTGCACTTAAGAATTTGATACTTAAAGGAATTTATTAGAAGAATTTTGTAAATACTGACACACCAAATTAATAGTCTGGTTATTATTCAATGATTTCATTTTGTGTTTAATACCAGAAAAAAGGACACTATAATAATAAAAATAAAAAAAAATCTAATCTTCCACACAATCTCCTTGCTAAGTAACAAAAACTGTTCTGAAAATAATTTGGTTTGGAAGTAGTGGTAAAGCTAGAATCAATCTTTAATTTCTTCCCAGAAAGAAATATTTACTTAGGAGATCATGAGGTAAATTTCTTTGCGTCTCAGTGATACATATAAATTTTTATATAGCTCCTTATCTTTGTATAAAATGGCATGACAAGTTTTTACATACATAATACAACATGCCACACAAGACAACAAAGACTGGAAAGCATTTGAGGTGTCATTTGCTTAGCCTGGATCAGGTGGAATAGGAAACTGAGACTCTTTTATATTACATTTTTATCTGTCATGGTTTAAAGTGCTTTGTAAAATAACATTTATGATTTCTACCAGTAAAGAAATACATTATGTGGAATGATGCTTTCAGAAGAAATGAAAATCAGTTTCCAATTAAGACTAAGTGCCATCACAGACATCTCCAGAGATGCTTTCTTTGTCTTATTGATGCACTGCAGATGTTCTTCTCAGGCTGAGGAAAGGGTGGAAAATGCAGATTGTTGTTATGCCTTTTTTTTTTTTTCATGTTGTTAAGGGCTAACATTGCCATCTTATTACCTGCATTTCCCATGGAGAAATAGATGTTTTAAGTGTCTTCTTTTAAGAAAGGAGAGAAAAGGGAAAGAAAAGAAAATTTATCATAAGCAAAGAGGTTTTGTCCCAAGAGAGCTTTTACCTGTTAGAAGTGACTGTTATTGCTCTTGAAGTGGAGAAATGCAGCACTGTATTTCAAAATTCATGGTTTATATTTTCTAAAAATCTTGGTAAAGTGCACAAAATCAATATGGAAGGTCAGTGCAACACTTCTGGGATTAGAATATTTACATTTATGAAATTGGTATTAGGAGTCTGCTCTGCAGTGGACACCAACTTATTTTACAATATCTCCCAAAACAATTTTCTTTCAAAAGGACTGCAGGTGCCTCAGCTTGACTCTGAAAACAGCTGTTCCCTAAACTAAGCTACTCAAAATACTATATTTTCTAAGGGACCTCATCAGAAATCCAGTGTGATCATAACTTGACTTGAAAATTCTGTTCTTCTTTTGAGGTCCTTAGTGACACATGGTATACAATAAAACCCTTGTGCTTCAAAAATGCAAACTTTGATCTAGATCAATCATACTGGCAAACAAACTAGATTAATTCTGTGGTGTTTGCTCAGTTATTCAAACTCAGAGCTTGGTCCAGTAATTTTATGGGACAAAATAAAATTTAGCTATCCATACCTCCATACTGTAGCACTCATATAGTCCAGCTATTCCAGACAGTCATTAGTTTGGTCCAGCTGGTTTTGGACTGTTCTTTCTAAATCCAAATAGTATATATGGTGCCTGTAAAGACAATTCTGATACTCACAGATTAGCCAAAAGATGATTTTAAAAAGAGGTTTTACCTGTTTTGTACAATATCTTTTGTGCTCTATTTTTTCACTTTTTAATCTAAACTCTGTTTCGTGATAATCTGTCAACAGCTGCTACTAAATGAGTCTTTTCTCCAAAGACAGTCACAGACACTATAAAAGCTAAAGGGTGTCCCAGTCTCCCTGGATAGCACTTTGCCTAGATCAAGCAATGCCATAGTAATGATGTGGCCAGGTTTGGCATTTGCATTGGCATGGCTGTATTTTCTTGGCCATAGTTTATGTATGCTATTTGCCCTCATGGCAATTTCACTCAGCCAGTGCCAAGCAGACATGTTATCTATGGGTTGGAAAAGCAGTGTGCAGACAGAGCCAAAACCCATCATTTAATGTCAGACCTCACCAAAGCAAAATCAGAAATTTCTGCAAGCAAATGTGGGTTTACCAGTTCTGCTGCTTCTGATGGCAGTCTACCATTTCTGGACATCTGACTGTCCAGATGGAGATGCTGGAAAGATGGCTAATCCTTATAAATTAACTGTACGGCATATGTGCAATAGGACCAAGTGAAATGGAGCAGCAGCGTGAGATGGATTAATACTTCCTACTGTTGGCGATTGTGGAAAAGGCCTCCTGATTGTTTTTATTCTTCTCAAGAAAATACAACTTTACATTTCAGAAATTAAAAAAATTACATTGAAGAAAATAACTACCTAGTTTTCTTGAATTTTAAGAGTGTAAGGAGTGGTGAAGGCAGCAGTTTCAGGGAACACTTCTTCTCATCCTGAAGTAAGATAATTCCAGCATTTTCATTTATCATTACTTTAGTCTACAAGGCCGGCATGAAACGCCACTTTATCTAGTACTGGTTATGCAATGGCAAAGAAAAACATGGCTCTCTTTTTTCTTTTATTCTAACCTCCTTTGATCATGTTTCCTACTTCCAATTTCATCTGTTCTGTGAAACCTAAGAATCCATGCATTAATGCAAAAGATTTATACAAAATCTGGGAAAAAGAAAAGCCAGGTGGTACTTAGCAAGTTAAAACCACATCCAGCTGAAAAGTTCTCTGGCTGGAAATTACATGTGCATGAGTAGTGATTAGCGTTGGATTATTAGCTTAGGTAAATTTATATATGTAAAATGACTTGTTTTCAACCAGTATTTTTGTCCCGATTTTATTTTCATGGTGAAACAGAAATCAAGGAAAAGATGTTATTTTTTGTTAAAAAAATTGCTTTCTGAGGGTGTGTCAATCACCCTTTAAAATATATTTCACCAATTTATCCAAATTTTTAACTAAATCAGGAGAATAAATTATATTAAAACTATTTTCCTTGACTTTTGAGAAAAATTCACTTGGCTCTACATAGAAACTTCTCAAGACCTACTGTCTACAAATGTCTAGCCTCCTTTCTTGCAGCTGTAAGATATTTTGTCACAGACGTGCACATGGATCGGTCTGTGTTGGTGATATTGAGAAAACAGACTAATTTGGCTTGAAGAAAACTGGAAAAAACATGAGCACTGACGGAGGCTGATAGCCAAATACAAAATGGTTTACAGATTATCACAAGCGCATTGCCAAAACGTTAGCTGCCAAGACACATAAATTGTGTTCCAGGCTCAGCTGATGAATTTTATGTTGGGCTGGGCCAGCTGTCTTAGTGAAACATCCTAACTCTGTGCAGTGCCCAAATCATCATTCCCAAAGGACTGAGTGTTGACATTTTTGTTTGGATACAGAAAGGCCATCAAAGCCTGGCAAAGTGCTGTGAGTGAAACTGTTATCTCCGGATGGTGATGTGGCCTGTTGTCGCCTGTGAAATATCCTGAATCAGCAAAGTCTTCCTTCAGGCCTTCTTGTAACACCACAACAGGTAATGAATGCCTGTGACTCACGGCCAGAGGAGTATCTATATCCCAATTAGTATTTTAAGAAACAGTAAAAGCATAATATTGTTTATACCGTGCTAGACTGAAAGTCCATCCAGCCCAGCATCGCCTCTCCAGAAGTGACTGCTGGCAGATGCCAGGAGGAGGACATGGAACAGAACAGGTGTTACATGATGCAGGTATTAGCTGGATTTTTCTTCCACAAGTGAATCTGGTCACTTTTTCAATCCATGTCCACTTTTATCATCCACAATGTATTGTTTCAGGGAGATGACTAGTTCCGTTGAATACTACTTGAAATACCTCTGGTTTACATTAATTTAAAAATGCTTATGCCTGGTTCCATTTGATAACAATTTTCCCAGTGAATAACAAATAAAATTAGAGTTTATTACAAAAAAAGCATCTGGATTTATTAGTTTCCACTTTATGACATTGTAGAATGAAATTTAGAGTTCAGACTTAGTCTGTTATACTCTGTACTAGAACTTTAAAAGTTAGACATACAGCTATGGTTTTTTGAAGCACCAGAGTCTTTATTAGTTGTATTGTTGGGTTTTTCCCTTTTATTTATGATCAGTTCTTCAAACCCAGGTTTAAATTATAATACTAATCAATCCATAACAAGTTTTGTTACTGAACATGAATTCTGTTCTTATGTTTTATCGTCCTTGGGATGTATGTGCTTATGGTTATACAAAGAGGTATTTCTCTGCTCACTGTAATACCTAACATATGACACTTAAAACATCATGTAAGATAGAAACACCCAACATCCCCACTCAGCAAAATCACCTTCAAATAGAAAAAGAAAAAAGAAAATAACTATGAAGCCATCTGAGTGAATGATGAAAATTTGCATCTCCTTTTCACCCTTTGAGGAACATTGTGTATGATCAATCTGTCATTAGAAATTGCCTGCTGAGATTCAGAGAAAACCACACTGATGATGAGTACTGATTTGCAAAAATGTTTTGGTGTCTGATCACATAAGCTATATAAACATGGGTCTGCTCAGACCTTTGATATGTTGAAGGCCCAAACCAAAGAAAAGACTTGAAGGACTGGCCCATGTGCTCATGAGTGAAACATGTCTTTAACTTCAAGATGATGCCTGTTCTAATTCCAAGACAGTATGCAGTACTACAGGTTCTTCATGAAATAGCATCTCTTCTTCTTACTACCTCTTCCCTACAAAGTCAACAGGTGCATTGAATATAAACTAGCGTGGGTACCTCCCTGCAGCTTCCAATACTTTCATGTCTCTTATTTATTACTCACTATACTGCCTGCACTGCAAAGCTGTGAGTTATTAGCTATTAATAGCAATATTATTTTGCAAAGTGATAGAACAATGTACAGTCTTCTTGTTCTTCATCTTCCATAATTCCTGTACATATGTATAATAATTGCTTTGAAATTCTTTTCCTGAGGAAAAAAAAAAAGCAAATCCATGTTCCTAGTGGTACCATGCCAGCCATGTGTACAGAATTCCTGCCAGTTCCTTGAAACAGCATTGGTTAGAATCACACCTTCCACCTTGCTAAACACTACAAGAGTTGATAAGCTATGCACATAAAATCCCCTAAGTGAGTTTCCTTAATCAATTTTTAGATTATCTTTCCATCTCTGAATTAAAATGTGCTTTTTGTAAATAATAGCTCCCCTGCCTTTCCTGGGCAAAGCAGAGAGCATTTAAAATTTGATTCAATCAGAGTGGAAACAAGTATGGATATGAAAGCTGCTGTTTAGAGGAGGTAGAACCATTCCAGATACTCAGTGAACATCACCAATGATGGTGCTGTTTTGCAAATCTTTCTTTGACTAATCTGATAACAAAGCATTGCAAGCTGGCAGCTGTGTTTGTTATAAGAGTGGAAATGATTTTTTCACACAATGATCTCATTTTAAGTATCGTTTTGGTTTGGTTTGCTTTGCTTTGCTTTGGTTTTACTAGCCCTTTTTATATTTAATTATATTCCAGGCCAATTTTTTATGGGGTTCTGTAAAAGAAATACTAAGAACTGCATCCTAGAAGGTCTCTAGCAGAGATGTTGAGTTAATGGCTTAGGGAAGATCAACAATATCGAATGCTGGTGAGATATACTTTAATTTTGTCCTGCTCTCAATGACAACTGGGCTACCTAAGGAACCAGAAGTTTCATGTGCTCCAGGAGGCCACTGTGATTTAAGAGCAGAAGTGCTATATATGGTAAAGACACAGTTGGTAGCTGACTTTGACAGATATTGGGAAGTACAGTAAGAGGGAAGATAAAATAGCTTCCCTATGTTCTGTGTGGAAAGACCTCCAACAGGAAGCTGTAGACAAGGCAATAGATGTGAATAAACAAGAATAAAATCAAGCCATTCACCTTATAACACATCTTTTCTAACACTTGATAAAATTTTCTCAAATATTCTGTCACTAACTTCAGAAAGTTTCTTTTTTAAATGCATAGTTTTAAGAAAGTGCGGATTTACATGCAAATAAATTCCAATAAGTCTAAGACTGTGGCTGTAGATCAAGTCACTTTAATTTTAACAGATTGTATTTACTGTTGTGGAGACATTTATTTCAAAATAGACATATGTTATTATCTTCGAAAAGGAAAAGGAACGCTTACATGTGTGTATATATGCACACAATAGTAGTTTATAGGCATACGTAAAAACTAAAAGATTAATGAAATACCTCTTACCTTTAGCATGACGCAAATTATTGTGGGAAAATTTAAACTGGCTCATGGGGAAATGAGGAACTTCGGTCTATCTTGCAACAACTTTCTACATGCTTCAAGGAAATTATGCTGCAAAAAATGTATCCTAAAGCAATGGTGTCTTAGCATCAGATTACTCTCTGTTGATTGCTTTTCATATTAATATTGCCAGTATTGATAATATTTAATATTTAATATAATTAAAAGAGTCTTGTTTCAGTTTTGATTAAAAATCTAACACTCTTTCTTTCTTAAAGGTTAATTCTTAACACTTTTTCTTGATTATTTTGTTTTAAAAGTTCACTTCAATAAAACCTGTGAAGTGTAGATTGGCCTTTTACTTCTCTTTCACTTTTTCCCTGGAGGAAAGGAAAATGTTTTTATTCTGTACTATACTGTATTGGAAGTGGAGGTATCAGATACATCAATCAAGGTCACGTAAAGCAGTGTTCCTCTGTTCATATATTCAGTGAAATGTGTTTAAGTGACAGACACTTCACAGTGACCAACTCTTCTGAAGGATCTGTTCTTACACACATAGCAATGTTCCCTGAGGTTTGTATGTTACTCTTGCCTCTGCCTGAAGATAGGAGCTTCTTAAGTAAAGCTTTATTGACTGTGTAATGTTTATCACCATTCACTCAGGACCAAATTGAATCTGTGTTTTTGTCCTGTATATGACATGTCATATAATTGAGCTGCTTCACAATGCCTTAACCTGATGCTATGTTAGAATTATAGTGTCACCCTCAGGTGGGTTGTACATACCATTATTGCTTTAAATGCTAATAGTTGCAACTGTTGTTTAATGCCTGGAAATCAAAGCCTGTTAGACATGGCTCTATATGTTCAGTAATGTTTCTCAACATACCACAAGTATGAAAATGCCAAAGCACTGTAGTGTATATTAAATAAATTGTGTGTTTTCCTGTGCATTATTCCATCTGGTGCATGTATACATGACTCGGACAACTCTCTTGGCTTTAGAAAAGATAGGGTCCTTCAGCAACACATCAGATCACTGAGCAGCTCTGCACCTGTGAAGAACTGCTTGGATAAATTGCTTGCAGGACAAGAGATGTGAGACTAGCCTTTCCAAGCTGTACTTGGCCTTTGGGTATACCTTAGACATGCAACTGTCACACAAGAATCCCCATTGCAATCTCATTTTGATAAAAAGAATCAGGCATAAATGGATACAGCAGTCCAAATACAGATGATCGGAAAATCATGCCTGCAAATTTTAAGAGAATCCGTTAATTTTTTGCTATTAGTTTTCTCCATTAGAAAAAAAAACCAAAATATTTGGCATGATATCACCAGGAACATGGATTTGCTTTTCGTTTCTTACTAATTAAATATTTTCAACGCATTTATTATATATTTGCACATGAATTATAGAAAATGGAAAAAAAAATTAAAGTATGTAATGATGTTCTTGCAAATCTTCCCATCGTTAATCTCATTTATATTCTCTCCCATACTTCAAGAAATACAAAAGTTTACGTATAGGTTACCAAATGGGAAACAGCAAAGTGCTGAAGGATTACAACTGTCCTGAGTACTTAAAAAAACTATTTGGGGGGCAGACAGTGACTGGGAAAAGTTACAGATATGGATAAGATACTGAGATTCCTGAGAGGATTTAGTGTGCTCCTTATATTCCTACTGTCAGGAGCCCATTCAGGTGGGATCATGATGATGATTACACTAACTGGATCCTCTCATCTCATGGTGATGTATTTTGTATTGACCGTATATCAAAAACTGCCATAATAGGTTCATGATACTATTTGAGCACCTCTCCATAGTCAATACATTAGCAACAACAAAATGACAGCTTTTGCCCTTGGTCTATTTTCACATTTTTGAAAGCACTGCAGAAATTTTTTTGGTGGAAGGGAGAGGAGAGATAAGCAGAGAGTAAACAAAGAATAAGTAAACAAAGGGATCATTTTTGCTTCCCAGTGAAATATATCTATCAAACTAAGATCCCCATCACCTTCTGTGATGTAAATTCTGTAACGTCACAAGCATCCTTACTTCTGATTAGACAAGTTCAGCTTAGACAAAGCTATCCTATTTTGATGTGTTATATGTCTTAACTTTGAGCATAAAAGGAAATCTGTCTCAATGTTTCTACTTTGAAGGCAGGCCACAGAAAAGAAGTTTCTAGGACTGGTGGAAGTAAGCTGTCTTCTTCTTAAAGAAATTGTTTTATTAAGGAAATGTTAAAGCTCAGTATATATATATATATACACAGACACACGTATAACCATATAAATGTGTGTGTATGTATATATTTGTTCTTCAGGTACTCATGAATATCATAGTTTCTCATCTGATGATTCAGGTAGGGGTGTTTGTTTTACTTTTGCCTGCCTAGGCAGCTTGATCTCTGTTTCTTAATCTTCTAGCAAAACCATACTTTTCATTTTAATAAAAGTAGAAAAAAACAATAGTTGTAAATAGTGGATTGTATGCTGAAACTAATGAAAGTGGTGCTTAGGGGAAGCTCATTTTGTCCCAAATGTGAAACAGCTATGATGTACTCTTGCAAATCAAGCAGTATTTAGCATGGCACTACTTGTTACATCACTGGTGGCACAAGCAGTGGAAACAGGGCAACAAAATGTTTGTTTTCAGACTCCAGCAATCATCAGAATCACTGCAAGGCAGCTTTGTCATTTCTTTGAATCATTTCCAGTATCAAAAATGTGGTTGAGAATATCCAAAGGAGCTGTAGGATTAATATTTCATGAAGGAGAACAGGTGTGAGGTCCAATAATTCATAGCTGATAGACTGAATCCGCCAGGAAACATATTCTGAATAGTGTCATTGACTCCAACTTTGAAAATACGATGGACTCCAAGAAGGTGTGCCAGGTGAATTAGAGAGATAATAAATAGGAAATTATCTCAATAAATTTTCTTCTTCCACAAGAAACTTCATGCAGTTTGGGTTTACCCATGAAAAGTTGCAGTAAATCTTGGGTCTTTATTAAGGGTAATGTGTTTCTTTTCAAAATTTAATGAGGAAAGGTCACTAGAAAGGATTTCTGGGAATTCATTTGGACCACAGAAGCTACACCATATAATGGATTTTGCTGAAGCAGGAGAAGATAATTAATAAAATGTAAGTATGGGAGAACACAAAAAAGTAACAAATAGGTTGGTTTGGGGAAAAAAAAAGACAAAACAAAAAAAACAAACTCCCCAGGTAACTCAGGTTGTCCAGTGAGAAGAGAATGGGAAGATTATTTTTAGTCCATGGTCACGATTAGTGTTTTCATGCAGTCACCCAGTGTGGTTCAAAAGCTTTTGGGGCACAACAACTTCATTTCTTGGTATGATGTACATTAAGGTATGTGGGATATTTTGTGAAAGAAGACAAATGCCAGAGTAACTTGGATGTAAGACTTGAAGTTTGGGAATTACATAGGTAGAAATATACAAAAAATTGAGCTTAAACGACTTTATATATTAAAAAAAGCCCAAATCCAAATGAAACAAGAAAAAAAACCAACCCAGCCCTCATAACTCTGTGTAAGTATACCTCTGTATAAGTATACCTCTATTATCTAGCAGATAATGCTTATACTCAGTTATCTGGTAGTCATTTAATCTTACACTGAATGAAAGACAAAGTTACTATAAAGCACTTCCTAAAACTTTCAAACTTTATTTGTATGTTTCTGGTTATTTAGTTATTTGTGTATACTCAACTATTCCAATATGATTTTTAGCTAATTTCAATTGTCTTCAAGCTATTTTAGAAAGAAGACCATGCCAGGACAAATATGTGACCTAGAATGTATTGTCCTGAAAAGCAGAATTTATAAACAAATATTTAAGGAACTTCATACAGGATATGAAATGTTGGTAGGTGAAGAAGCTTAAAGGTTTCTGAGAAGCATTCTAACATTTGCAGTGGTTTGGACCTATGAGATTTTTTTTAAAAGGAGTTTAAAGAGAGCAATGCATGAAGGCTGTACAAGCCTTGCTGGATAAGAGTCATAATATGTGAGTACAGTAAAAGCAGCCACATTTCTCATGTTATACAACCTGCTCAGTAAATAAGAACATCTGAGTATCCCTTTAAATATCATGCTGTACGTGACATAATATTTAAGTATTTAAAAGTATAAACTAACAGGGCAGTAATTTCTCATATATCAACATGCATTTCCATAACCTAGTATAGAATGAAATGGGGAAAAAACATAAATTATACTGTTCTTAAGGTTTAAAAAATTGTGTCAACGTGAGAGTTAAAGCAGAAAAAAAAATATCTTTATAACTGATTATACCAATTGCTTTTGTAATAACAGTTATTATGCACTTCCCTAGTTTATAGGATTTTAATGGCTATAAGAAATGTACCCATTTGTACAAGGTACTACAGGTGGTTTTTATGGTTGTTCTGCTTAGGGAGTAAAAGAAAGAAGATTAAAGCCATTTTTAACCCTACGTTATTTAGAAGGTCTTTTTTGACTACACTAGACTAGCAAACATTGCTTAAGTTTTCCCTTCCCCACTGCAAGAGCTAGTGATTCATTGACTGGTTTCCTCAGCAAGAGCTTTATAAAAATGCCAGGTTTTTCTGTGAGAAGGAACTGCTTTACTTTATTCTTCTTGAGCATAGAGGAAAGTATGATTTTTTGAAAATGCCTCTTTATAAACTTAAAAAAAATGTGGGTAATATTTCTGTGATGGAGCACTTGAAGACATATATTGTGTCATGCCGAACCAATTAAGTGTACAGCACAAGGAAATTTCTTACCTTCACAAAATGTCTGCAATTTGTATTTTCTTGTTTCTGCATGCAATATTTTATGTTTCCAAGATTTTACCCTAAAATTTGCATATTTAAACCCTTACTTGGCAATTCCACATAGTACCCAAAGTATTAAAAAAATGTGTAATGTATGTTAGTCTATCTTTCGATACAGTCGAGGCATTATCTCAGTGACTATTTTATAACACACATTTCCAATTCCAATTCCAATTCCTGTGATATACTTACGGTAACAGATAAGTGTAATTATCAAGGAACACTGCATCCTTATTTTCTCATTTCCACTGTGACAGGGATAAGCTGCTTTGTGTTTTAATTTCTACAGGGATATGAGCAATGGAATTATTAAATGTTGCTTTATCTTGGCATTATTTACATATATGACCATACATTCAGTAGAGTCCTGACCACAAAATCAGTCTGTGACACTTGCTGCTGAATCATGATACCTCCTTCCGTTATTCCCCACTTTGATTAACTTACAGATGCATGTGACAATAGACTAGTAAAGACTTGCTTTTTGATTTTCTTTTTTTTTTTTTTTTTCCTGGAAAGCTCTAAAGATTAGTGTCAACAATTGCTTAACAGATCTGATTTTAATTCTGAATGATCATTGTTCAGAGCAATGCAATAGCGTAAGGAATTCACATATTCCCCAGAAAAGCCCCTTCCACAAATTTTATTCTATCCCTTTTCCTTGTTAAACGTCTGTTGCAACTTTAATGATGATATATACTTACTGAAGAGTTTCATAGGTTTTTGTGGCAAATTAAACAGCTGGCTCTGCTGGCTTGACACAAATATTGCCTTTAATGTTATTTTGAAGAGAAGAGAGTATAATTTCTGGAAGTGAACATGCTGTACATTTAAAAAAGCTAAACAAAATAGTTGGAGTAGCAGGAAAATGGTTACTGTGATGCCTCACTTACCCACTGTGATTCCTCTCAGGGAGCTGTTTACAGCCTACAAAATAAACCGTAGCTGGATAAGCTGGGATTTAATACCAGGCACGTGAGATGGATAAGAAACTACTTAAGGGGGAATGCCCTGGCTTGTATTTAAGGAATCCACTTTGAACTGATGGTAGTGTTCATTGGGTAAAGTAATCCCCAGAAGTTGCAGCCTGATAATGTGTCTTGTCCATGGAACTACATTCTCCTGGGTATGTACATACATGAAACCCTGGTCTTAGGTCATCCTTGCCCCAATCAGTTACAACTGCCAATGAAGAAATATTTCTTTAGCTATGCAGTCATGCCACAAAGCTGAATTTAGCTCTGTGAGTTAGAGGAATGCCCCTATTGTATTCTCCCCATAGACTTACTTAATACTGCCATATCCAATTTCTTATGAAGTGGATAGGAATCTATGTATCTATCTTATGTGTCATCTGCCTTATTCAGTGGAAAAGCAATTTAAATGACAGTTTTCATGACAAATTTTCTCCAGATGTAGGCTTGTATAAGTGTGAGCAAAAGAGAGATTATGATCCATCATGTACAATTTTTGTATGACCATCTGAAAAGTTCTGTAAATTAATCCATTTATTTAATTCACAGAACTTCCTTAACATGACTAATCTACAGGAGTCACATTTAAAAATTGTCCTTAGAATCCTTAAATAGTTTAGGCATGAAGTCAACTGTTTGTCTAAGCCATAATTTAGTGTGTTAAAATGACCAAGACGATTAAGTAAAATTGATCCCAACTGCATCAAGTGAAAGCATTGTGAGTTTTGGGCTAGCCTTCAGTAATTTGTAGAAAGCAGGTCAAAAAACCCTAACCCTGACAAGTGAAATAAGTAAGCTTATTTTAACTGTCTCGCTTGCATTGTTAATGAGTATGTATTCTAACTTGAGCTATAGTTCCTGCAAGCAACGGGAAGCAAAGAATAGTCAGGGTTCTCTTGGTTGCATATTCCAGAATACAAAGTCAAAATAAATTGTGGGATTTTAATTTGAGTCTCAAAATAATCGTATTTATATTTAAAAGACATCGAAGCCAAATACTTGTATTTAAGTTGTATTTCAAATGTTTTATGTTCTTCAAATTATCAAATTTATTTACAACACCTCCAATATGTTCCTTGTTGATGAAAACTATTTCATAGATAAAAACAGTGTCAGGGCAACTAGAATAAATTAATTGTTTTGTCATTCATGAATTCCAGCATTTAAGTCAGGACAGAAGAGTGATCAATTCACCACTTGATATTTTAATGTAATCCTAATTATTCTGAAACAAAATAACTACATTGTCATCTAGATAAAAATTGGCTGAGGGAACAGAGGCATAACTGTGATATTTTCTTTTGATAACAAGTATATTCCCTGGTACTCTCTAATCAAAATGACTTGCAAAGGACAGCAAATACATCCATCAAAGTCCTTTAATGTTAAAGTATACAATATGGAAGATTAGATAGCAATTATTTTTCCACAGACTGCAGTTTCTTGCACCTAATGGACCTGGTAATCAAAAATATTTAGATATTCAAGTTCCCATTTCTGTTTTCATAAATGACCCTTCAAAGTAGGGAACAGTCTTTGGTGGACTGTGGGAGGCAGCATGGTCACAGTGTTAGTGATAAGTCATTTTACTTGGGGAGTCATAAATTACCTGTTGACATATATTCTGCATTTCACATGCAGTTCCAGGGACTATGTGCATACTGGATTGCTAAGCACAGAAAGAACTTCCAAAATATTTTGAGTGGCTGAAGAGAGAAACATAGAAGAAAAACAAACAAACAAGTTGTAAGTCATTTAGATATTGATCTACCACTGCACAGTGCTAGAACAGGGAACTTCACAAAAATCCAAATCAGTGAAGAATGTTTTAAAAAAATGACAGTGAGGAAAGCAGCAACAGTACAGAGAAAAGTAAATAATTTTCCATTTTGAGACTCACAAACAACTGGATGATGGGCAAGATGGATACCTATTACTAAAGGCAGAGATACTAAGCTTTAGTACAGAACTCTTAGAAAGCTAAGGCCCATCTGGGAAATTAACTTAAAATATACATTGACGAGATTTATATAAGAATAAGAAATTAGTGACAGGATTCTTCTGTCAAGGCTATGTTTATCTATGCTACAACTCTACAAAGAATCAGCATACAAAAAGAGCTGGAACAATATAATGTAGCCAGGTCAATCTGTCACCAATAATACCAGTATTTTAAAACTCAGCAGAAATGGGGAGACTGAAGGCAGACTGTGATGTAACACAACAATGAGGGAGTTCTTATCAGGTTCAAAGTTCAAGCTTCCTCAGTTGGAAAACCAAATATGTATTTGGACTTCTATACTTCCAATATCTGTCTTAGATCTTTTCGTGGACTAACTGAAGGCAATGGTAAAAACATTTTGATTATTTTTTTATAAAATGAAGGTAATTCTACTTTTTCCTCCCATAATTACAAATTAAAATAATAAAAAAATATTTGGTTTGGTTTGGTTTTTCTTTTAAAGCAACTGAAAAG
Organism: Haliaeetus leucocephalus; assembly: GCF_000737465.1. NCBI lineage: Eukaryota > Metazoa > Chordata > Aves > Accipitriformes > Accipitridae > Haliaeetus > Haliaeetus leucocephalus. The sequence continues at coordinate 4,414,329 of NW_010973034.1, read as the reverse complement.
GTATTAAACTGAGGAAGACAAGTCTGCTTACTCATCTCAAGTTACCTGAACTTCTGTTCTAAGGACTGTGTTGATCTAACACTTTGAATGTGCAAATGCCTTGAGTTACAAGGAAGTATTTCCACTCTTAGCATGGGCTTTGAACTGGGCCCAGAGAGCCAATTTTAGGGTCTCTCAAACTGGAGGTGTCCAAAACTTCTGAAAAATAAAGTCATTTATGCAGGCACTTTTGATCATTCAAGGCATCATTCTTTCTAAATTTATTCTTGGCAGTTGAGAAACTTCTGTCATTCCAAGTTGCTTGGCAAGCATGAGACTACAGGACAGCTTCTTTCTGAAATCTTCTCTCTGCACCACAGGTTTCTTTCAGAATTCTGAGAGTGTTTGTGCACTTTGAAAAATCTGCTCCTGTACATTTATTTCCACCATTAAAAGCCCTTCTGAATTGATATTTAGTTCCCACAAAGGGTATTTTTCAAAGACCATAGTGTGAGCAGAACATAATCATATTTTTTCATTACATTACATAACTTCAATTTCAGACCTTCTGGCTTTCCTGATTCCTGAGCCATGGAAATTACTAGGTGAAATGATTTCTTCCATGACCTCACTGCTGAAATGGAAAACCATGTTTTTGCTGCAGACTTTATCTTGTTAAAATAAAGGATTGATGGTTCATTTGTTACTTTACTCTTAAAAACTCTTTATTTTCAGGCTAGTTATCTGAAGTGGATCTCAGAAAAGCCGAACAGAAAGAATAACAGTAGTGTTAACACTTTGAACTTGCACTCAGAAGAAGGAATCAATGGCTGAGGTTGGAAGGGATGTCTGGAGGCATTTTATTTATTTATTTATTTATTCATTCAATAATTCATTCATTTATTTATTTCTAAGAGTGGCAGTTCAGGAGCATAGTGCTTGTATTAGGCCTCCCATAATTTTCTCTTTGAAATGTTATTTGTGAATTATCCTATCTGCTCAACTGTTCGTGAGAAATAATATCCTCCATAACCACAAAACCATATCTAATATTGGCATACTCTTCATAACTGTGCATGCATTGACATTACCATAAATTTTACAAGACTTCATGCAATCAGAGCAGAAAACTTGTGAAGACTTCCATTTCCCTCACTCATATTTTGTGAAATAAATGAAAGGAAATTTAGGAACAGAACAGGGAAACCATATACTTAGGTGAGTTCAGGGAAGGACCAGTTTAGGTGAGCAGTAGGTCGGTTCCTGTCCAGTCCACCTATGACTGCCTTACTATGACTGCGGAAGCTGCTGGAATAAATAAAGGCTTCTGGAGAAAAGGGCTTTGTGAAGGAAGGTTGTTTTCTGCAAAAAGATAACATTCTTTACTGTTGGTCTGGTTATGGAGGGGAATATTATTCCTCATCTTCCTAGCTAAGGGCTTTATTGTTGGTTTTCTGATGATCAGGCTAATGATAGTGTAGTCTATCATCACAGAAGCCTCTAAGAGAAGCCTTCCCTAATGCAGGTGTCTTCTGCAAGGCTTGAATGTGAAAGTTTTTCTCATCTTAGACTGAGTAGCAGTGAATGAGCGCAGGCAAAGGGACAGCCCTCTCTAGCAGAACTGGGGCTGAAAGAGTTGGTTTGAAATTCTCCCGCAGAGGAAATGACAGAAATGTGAGAGTACAACCTTTCCTAGATTCTGCTAAGAACTGAAGCCGTTCAAGACCTCCAGCCACTGGCTGTGGAAGCATTCACATCAAATGCAAAACCTTGCAGAATTGTATCTTTTTCTTTTTATAAAAAAAAAAGAAAATAGTGGATTCTCTAACAACTGAATTGGGATTTTGGGATATTATATGAAACTCCTGTGGCAAAGGAGATCTGTTAGAGTAAGATTGGATTGATATTCACATCACAGGAGGCTAAGAAATAGAACTAAATATAGAAGATCTGTATGGAAGAGCATTGCTGATAAAAGTGCAAGCTTCATAAGCTTCCAGATTGTGTCTGGCAATGTTTAACCAGCTGAAGTCAGCTAACCCAAGACTGTATTGAGGTAGAGAAGTTGAAAACTTGGAGTAATGTCTGCCTTTACATGAATGTCGGAGACAACAATTTAAAGTTGGTTTGAGACCAGATTGTTACTCCATGCACTGCAACAGCAATAAAACAGGGACATGGGGGGAAAGTTCTATCCACACATCCTGTAATGTCTCACTTCAGCATTAACATCTATGCCAATTTCACTGTGGGGAATTGTCACAGGAATGTTAGAGATAATCAGCTAGAAAGTCCTCCAGATAACACACTTGGAAATTAACACAGTGAAAGTTCAGCTGCATAAAGCAAGATTAAGATATCTCAAGTTTTGTAGCATATTCACAAAAGCCAAAAAGAACAAAGGTCTAGGACCATGTTCTTACATATAAGAAAATAAAAAAAAATAGACCTCCACTGTTCTCCCAGGCAGGAGGAGCCTCTGGCCAGCAGACAGTTTTTTCACTTTACTGCTGAAAGTGCCAGTACAGGGACTATGCTTAACAGCACAGATTGCCCCCAGGGGTCTGCACCACTCAGAGCTGTCCCTTCTAGGTAAAGATGAGAAGGACATAGGACAGCAAAGCCCTTCCACAGCAGACAATACTTTTAAAGAAGAGCTAGATTTTGAGAGATCTGTAAAATACAACATTCAAGCTTATTAGTGAACATATGTGTATGAAACATAAAACATACCTTTTGCCCTTATAATTGTGGCAGAGTTGCTGGAGTTTTATATGATAAAGAATGGCCTCAAGTGTGTTTAAAAAAAGTTACACTAATCCCTACTAAGAGAACTGCAGGCAAGAAAAGAAGGGTTAAACCAAAACCAAAATCAAGTCAGATTAGCTAAAAGCATCATTTGTCTCTTTGTTAGTGGGCAAACTAATTATATATATTAAGTATCTATGAAGTTTGCATCTGTCATCCGCAAAAGTAATTACTGGTAGTGACCACACTCTTCTGCTTTGAAACCTTAGAGTGCACAGTAGCTCCTTTAGGAAAACACCCAAATATCTTAGCTGTCTGCTTCTTGCTAACCTCTTAAGCAGAGTCTTTAAACACAGTTTCAGAGCAATACAAACAGTAGTATATCAAAGGATTGGAGAAGACTGTACTGCACATAAAACACAGCTTGGAATTGACAGAGAGAAAAATTGAAGACAACGATTCTCTGAGGCAAATAATCTCAATTCATGTTGTTTTCCACCCCTGCAGTTCTCATTTGGGAAGAAGCCAAACAAGCTAATCTAACAGATGTCTGTGCCACTGATTTAAAGTCAAAGGTAGGACACTTCCAATATCCATCTAATTCAAACAAGGAAGGTTTCTACTGATAGGCACAAAACAGCACTGAACCAATACTTTCCCTCTAAATGGGAAGGTCAGTAGTTATTGCTCTTACACAGGACTGACTTGTGTGATTTTGAGTGACTGAATGATTACCGCCCTAAGCAAAATATCCCACTAGCAGGAATAACCTACAGTTTAAATATTTTCCATTCTACAAACACAGTGGAAACAATAAAAGAATATTAATGTTCGCTAACCAGCAAGTTAGCATTGGGCAAGGCATCCTTCCAAGATCATTTAAGATAGAGATTCAACTCTGTTAAAAAAGGGTATGCTAACTAAGCCTATCTTAGCTATGGTTATGAAAAAAAGATATGCATTTCTGTCATAAGGCAGCAGTTTAAATAAGGCTGACTGGCCAGGACTTGGCAAACCCTTTCTCTGGTGGGTGAATCTAAACATTCTATTAAAATAGCATAATACTTAAGCACTTTGCTTGTGAGCAAAGCCTTTGGGATGTGAATCAAATATAAACTCATAGCTCAGCATGCCCTTGTGACTTCTGTGGCTTGAAATCACAGCTCTAAGGAAAGTGTTCATGTTCATTTTGGACCGCTAAGATTTGAAACTAAGGATAATAATCTAAATAAGAACACTATAAACCTTTACTATCTTGAGCAAGGCACACAAGAAAGAAGAAAGATAACTGTGTCACAAAGAGAGGACTAGCATTTGATTTTTACATTAGAGTTAGGCATGGCCAAATCAAGCATTCTGTTTGGAGGTGGAAACTGTCACTTTTTTCCCTCTATTCCCTCTCCCCTGGACACACTGAAGATCTTGTGTCTTCTTTTGCTTATGTCCTTGGTATCTCATTTATTTTTCTTAAACCTATGTATTTAAGTTGTCCTTTTGTTGCTGCATTTCTTTGAAGAAAGTTATAAAAGATGTCCTAGCAGAAAGAGTTTGGACCCCTGTATGAACCTATATGGACAGTGTACATACAGCTATTGTCATCAATTGCATTAAATAACACAAAAACCTGCACCCAACAGCCCATTGGCACTCGAAATCTGTTTATTTGATAGTGAAGTAGGCAAAAGAGCCTAGGCTCAAATTTGGTTTTATATCTTAGCTGTCATACATATTAATTACTGTTACAGCAATCAAACCTTGTAAAACATAGCTTCGAGGGAACTTTACTCTTGACAGAAGTCTCTCTAGAGGTTGTTAATGACAACATACCTATGCCATATATACAGGGAATTAGGTGCCTAAAAAGTCTGTCATGAAAGTCTGAACATTCACCTTCAACAGTTCTTTATGCTATACACATATATTGTTGTCCAGCAGGGATACTTGCAAGGATTTTCTTTTCCTTCATAGTAAAGCTTAGTATTTCTATAGGTACTTTTTTTTTTCCTTCTTCCTTTTTATAGCAGTGAAGTTTGACTGGATACTAATGAATACTATCTGGAAACAGTAAAATTATAAATGTGCCTTTCATAGTAAAGGAAGAGGCTGATAATCTGTTCAGCTGTGGGCATCCTCATTTATTAAAAACCACTGACTTCTCTGGGTAGTAATAAGAAAAAATTTCTGGCACTGTGTATGAAACAGAGAAAGAATCTATGACTAACTGAGGCACATATCTCTAATGCTTTTTTCTTTTTTCTTTGTTTATATGAACTTTTCTTTGTTTATATTCTTTCTTTAATATATAGCATGTACAAAATAAGAAAATGTAATTAAAAGAAAAGAATCTTTAAGGAGTGAGAAAGAAAAAAAAAGACTGCGTGACCTTTAAAAGATGTTTCTGCCTCAGATGCTGAACAACAAAATGTTCTTCCATTCTTATATATTCATAGGGCCTCAGGCAGTTCCAATACAGATTTTTCTGTACTGTGTGCTTTCCTACAAATCAGTAATTGAGGGTTGTTGCAGTGTACAAAGTCCCAGTAATTTAACATTTTCTGTAAATGTCAGCAGAGGGTTATTCAGTTTCTGCAGGTCGCAAGGTCTTTTATACACCATCTAGCCTAAAATGAGGAAGCTGTAAGAAACCAAAAGGAAAAGCAACAGAAATCCTCCTGCTTGTTCTAAAATTGAGGAAAGCTGCTTTGACATGTATTTACATAACAGTGTTGCCAAATACCAATAGCATGAAATTAGCTACTGTTTACTGTAATGACACTAGTTAGTGGGTATGACACCAGGCGGAAACATTTGAGGTTGTAGTCACTTATCTAACTGCATCACTTCTTAACCATGATTTAAACTCTATGACTGGTGAGAAGAAAAATTAGATGATCCAGAAATTTGTCTTCACCCCTTGAATAGGCAATTATCCAAGCTTTCAGAAAAAAAGGTAAAACATGAAAAGTGAATTGTGTGAATTGAGAACAGAAAAGCATTAAAAAAAACCCAAACTAGTATGAACAGCATTAAAACAGAAACAGAGTGGAGAGACAGTGTTTACAAGTCTGGTTTATGTAAGTTTTGATAGACATTTGTGTGGAAAACAGATAAAACTAGATCTGTGGCACTAATTTCTTGTTTAAAGATTCAGCAGGATTTTCCTTCAAGCTGGAGCTGGGAGTAGGTGAGGAGTGGACATTTTCACAGGCAGGTGCTATGGTACACCTGTGGTAATTCCCCCATTGCTTAGTATGAGATTTCATTTTTCAAGGCAGATTTAATTGCAGGAATTATTAATAATTTAGTTAGAGTGGAGTCTGCTCCCTAGCATGATGGATGTCTGGTTTCAGACCTGACAAGGGTGTTGAAGATGCACGATGCTTTCTAGGGTCACACCTTCCACAGCAAATCTGTGCCTGTGGCTCGGTTCCCAGTCAGGCACTTGTCCCATGTCCCAACTCCATCCTGGGATGCCATACAGGTATGTAACAGCTCCATAACCCCTGACCCTGTAGCCTGGCTTCCATGAAAGGAAACCTATGTGTACCATCCAGATGGGACCACAGCAACTTTCAGCAGATTTCTCCTCTTTACAGTGATGGGCCTAGGACCTGGGAGTTTTCACACATATTTTCCCAGCAAGAAAATTTAGTAGAGCCTCCAATATCTTGATATTGCTCAGAATAAGGCTGTAGCCCAAAGGCATGTTGCAGAAGAGGTAAATGTAGCTCCTGGACTGGAATAACTGAGTGTGCACCACAGGTTTTGCTCCCTTGTCTTTTACTGAAAGAATGGCGATTGCTTAAATATGTTCCCTGAATAAAATTTAGCCTCATTTTTAGTGTGCTGAATGTCTGCATGTTAAACAGATGTTAATATTAGTATTGAGGATCAGCCTCTCTGAAATAAGTTACATTGCATTTGAAACCTGATTTCATTAGGCATATACATAGCAAGTTTGAAAAAGTTGGCCTTCATATACTGTGTCGAACAGGCTGAATTCAGGCTGTCTCTTGTTTAAGCATAGACTCTGAGACAGAAGAACATGAGGATAGCTATGTGTGAATTGACTTTTTTGGATTGCAGACCTGGAAGATCTGTTAGAGAAGGACAGTGTGGTGAATATGTTGCTCTTTGAGCTTGCACTGAGTAATACCTCTTACCTTACTTCTCTTTTTTTTTTCCCAGAAATAGTGATACTCAGATAACAGTTAAATGAAAGTGGATACTTCTCCTCACACAGGCAGAATGGGGACAGCTTGCATCATGCTTTTGTCACTTCTTCCCTTGATGTGTGGCATCATTTTCTAATTGCCTCTTCAGCCTGCATTTTTATTTCAAAACACTTAAGAGGTTTAACTGTTTCCAGTAACTGACACATGCAGACTTGTGCATTTGTTACAGGTTTCTGACAAATATTTTCCATAAGTAACACTTTCTGTGTTATGGTCCTCTGTATCTCATGAAATTTGAAACATGTCTACTTTTGTGTTTCTCTGTTGATGGATATTGCATCTTGCCAGACCTTTTTGACTGCTTAGATGAGCCATAAACTGTTAAAGGTTTAGTGATGTGCAAACCTCAGCAGCCAAGTTTGTACTCATTTTCACAGGAGGCTCGTGGTAAAGATCTTGGTCCATTACCCAGTACCAGTCTGGAGTCTAGGGGAGTGCAATTGGCAGTCTTGGGGATGTGGTAAGGCCACTAAATGTTTGATTTCTGGAAAGAACAAGAAAGCAAGCTGCAAAATGCCTTACACCTGCCTTCTCTGAACCATCCGTCACACATTAGTAATACAGTGATTTTCAGTTTGCTCTTCTTTCGCTTCCTATATGTATCAATGGCACTAAAGCTAATGTTTATGCCATTAAATTAAATTACTTAAATATTTAAACAGTGATATGCACATTTGTTCTAGTAACAAACCTATTCAAATAGTCAAGAGAATATTACAATCTGAGCCAAACATTATTTGGTTTCTCTTTCTCTCTCTTAAGAGAGAATGTGAAAGTAAATTGAAGGAAAAACCATTTCTACTCTGCTGTTTGAATGGAGTGGTATCCTCTACAGGTTAAACCAGTATTTAATGGTATATTTCATTTATTCTTATTATCCTTGTATAGTTCCTGTGTGAACCTTACGTATTTCTATCTTCTGCAATGCTGTTTATTGTTTTCCATAGTGACAGATCTCCTGGCCTCCAGGCTTACATTTGGTTTTAATCCCATGGCAACATAAGATTAAAGAGAAAATGATAATTCTGAAAGATTTACACCTAAAAAAATCTATTTGTAACCTAAGATAGTTATAGAGAACAAATTGATGCTTATTGGGATATCCTGCAACTCTGATCACTATACATATCTGAACTGTTTAAGTTAACGTAGGCAATATAGTATCTAGGGGAGCATTTGCTTGTAAAATTAAAGTGTAAAACTACTTACAAACATGCTATACTAGCATGTGAACAGACTGCCTCTCTCATGGCTCTTTAAAACTTTCAGGTGCTACAGAGAATGCTCCTTCCTAAAAAGCAGGAGCTGCTTTTAAAGCCCTAATACTTGTTTAAATTGCTGTTACAGACACTTACAGAGCCAAGATTTGACATTCATGGCAACAGTGAAAATTTGGTACAAATCAAAGTCAAATACAATTTCCCTAAGTGAAAGTGCAATAATTTTATAATTCATTCAACTACAGGTCACTGGTTTAGATTGAGAACTCAGATATTCATCAAAAGCCCAAGTTAAATGTTTGGCTAGGTTGTAGTGAGATCAGGTAGTTGGCCTGGCACATTGTTGTGCAGAGTTCGACCCAACAAAAATAAAGCTGGTGATGAACTTGTGAATGACCTAGCATTTTCCTGCATTTAAACCTCTTTCTCTCTCATTTTACCTCCCCTGACTTTAAATACGAGAATGCATTAAGGCAGAACTAAAATCACATACTGGTCCCACAGCAGAAGGTTACATCCTTGTTCCTGCAACTCTTCCTCACGGGAGCATTTCCAGTGAAGCTGCGGTATTCCTAAGTGGCAATTTTATTCATAGTTTTGAAGGACATAAAAGACTATTATCCTTTAGTTTGACCTGTTACACGGCCACAGAATTATAATCAGTAATTATTTTTGAAACGCTCTTAGTCTCTGTTTTGGTATTTGTCCTCTTGTGTCTGTCTATGCAGTTGGTTGCACACAGGCTCTGCAAGCCCTCTGTGCCACCACTGGCTTGTTGTCAACCTAGCACAATGCCTGTGCTAATAAACTCAGCCAAGTAGCTGAATATCTGAGTCTTGTTACTACACTAATTTAGTTAAATGGCTGCTAATCGCATTTTATTAGCTAGAACCTGGGCAGGGTGATGAGTAACTGCTTGCAGCTGAATTTATAAACATGCCTTCAGTCCTTAATTTCATAAATAAACACAGTATTTTCAGAATTTAGGTCTTAAGCTACCCCACCTAATACAAAATAAATCCAGACAGCTCAGTTTGCAAAATCTGACAGACTCTCAGCCCTAAACCTTCTTTCTTTAAGATGTGATTGAGTTATGCAGGACATGGTCAAATGAGTGCAATTAGACAATTTCTGTAAATGATCATGAATCTTTATAAATAACGCTTATTTCCATAGATATACATGGATATACAAACTTTCTACAAGTTTACCTTTTCTGAGACCCAGGCAGGTTAGGAACCTGTGAAAAGATCTAAAAACATTATCAAAACTGATAAGCGAAGATGATTCGGTATTCTGGAAGGGGAAACTTGTGTGGGCTTTTGGGAGGTTTTTTGAAGGGCAGAAGTTGGTGGGTTGCTTCTGAAGAAAATTGAACAGGAAACATAAATCATACTTTTATGATAATATGTACATATTCTCAATATTAAAGATTTTCATTGAATACATTCAGTGAAATTTTGGGTTTATTGAAGTCAGTGGCAGGAGGAGTTGAGACCAGCTAAAGTAAAGCTTGCTCTTTGCAGATGCATTTTAACAAAAATTTTAATGCTCCCACTCTGTGAATAAATCAACAGTACTAATCTCAGGCATTTCTGTGAAATCAAGAGAGTGCGGTACTAATTTACTCTATTTAATTTATGAGAAAATATGATTTTTTCTTAATAATCTGCTGATTTAATTTACCATGTAAAGTAGGCACAGCTTTTCAGAGGACAAGTTCCAAACATATTTGCCATATTAGAAAATATTTACAGGTCTGGGCAGTCTTTAGTAGAAAAACAGAAATCTTTCTGAGATTATCTGAGGTTCACTGTATCTGAGAGTGCATTGTCTACAGAGCCTATATTGGTGTAGAGTCAGGCACAGGTATTTCAACTGTCAGCATTGTTGCATAAAATACCATTTACACTCAATTAACTCACTGCGGTTTTGGGGATCTCACTGCTTTCTCTAGAGGCTGAGGATGTTCTCTGTTGTACATGATCTCCGCCACTCTTCCCAGATGAAACAGTCAGATCTTTACTCTTGTGCTGGCTTTTGCAGCTGAAGTTTTTGTGTCGCTTGTGAGGACTTAATTTTTTCTAGTTTCACCTGCAATGTAATTTTTCCCTCCCATAGCACTAATGCCGAATGAAAAGTTAAACACCTTCCTGTTGGGGCATGGGGAGTATCATTAACCTTTCCACATTCACAGACCACAGAGGATCATGGTGCAGTATTCACCGTGTGTTAGTATGCAGCAGTGTGGCACTTAAGAAGAAATCATCCAGAGGGAACCTCCCTGCACTGGTCCTCCACTCCCTCATGCACGATGAGGCTGCGGAAGCAGCAGAGGAGTGGGAAAATCACACATCAGCCTTGGGGAGCATTTCTTTGCTATTGAAATCCCACTCCAGTGTTACTTGGCACCCTACTTGAGGTTTTGAGACAAGTACCTGAAAGAGTATTTATGCCTGAGGATTTTTCAAAATTAATTCAAAATGTTTCTCTCAGATGAATAGGAAACAATGGGAGTAATTCCTTGTAAGTGTGGCTGTGTAATAGCTCTTGCTTTGGGCATGAAGGAAGATAACAGCCCCTGAGGCCTATGTACTATTTTGACGCAACCTGCTCAACTTACTTAAAGTGTATCCTACTGAAAAAGAACATCCTTTGCGTCTGTGCCATGTTTTCTGGAAGATAGAAATGCTGTGAACTTTTTCGGAGTAATTCAAGTAATTAATGTAAGATAATGTATTTTTGTATGGTAGTTAGTATGTTGTATGTGATGCCACCATCAGATTCATATCTAATAATAGCTGTTCTTTCCAAGCCTATAAGTACAGGGTACTGCAGTTATCATACTAATGGGTAGTTTATGAACTGTGTGCATTTTAATGTGTACCATTCAAATTAGACCCTTGTTATTTTTGATAGGATAGCTACAAAGACCTAATTGTCTAGGATTTGAAAAATATTGATCAAAATTCTAGAAAAATGTTATTACAAATCCAGGGATATATACAAAGAATACATTTCTAACACAGCAATAACCAAAGAAGGAATAACAGGCAGTATTATCTATTAGTGTATTTGCTCTGTTAGATAAGTTCCCTCAGCGTTATCTTGCAGTGTGCTTCAGTTGACTTAAATTTATATTTATTAATGTTCAATTCTGAGGCACTTCTTCATAAAATTATTCTTACCAAAGACTACTAAACTGTATGGACAATTACTGCAGAGTGAACAAAATTTGCTCTAAGGAACTAAGTTTTGAAACTTTTGCTTTATTCTGAAATCATCTTGTCTACTTAGCAACTTTTAAGACAAAGTTAGATATACTGATCTGTCTCTTGACCACTCAAACTACACAGAAATCCCAAAGTTTTGTTTGAAGAAATTTTTGTTAACCAAAATATAATTTTAAGAATTACTTATTGTAATAAAGAGTTCTGCTGCTGTCATCACTAACTGTGTTTCATTTTGATGAAATCCCTTGCTTTCCATGTCCTCATCAAAAATATATGCAGCACAACAAAGTCATTATGTCAGTCATAAATAAAAAATTGGAGTAATCACCATGTAATTTACTGACTGAAAAATCTAGGTATACTGGATTCTTGGATTCAGTGGGCACAAAGTGTTTCTGTATGAACATAAATATATTTTTCTGATGTGATTAACTTTTATAACTTCTCCTGCAATACATGCCTTTTTCCAAACTCTCCTTAAACCTGCCACAAATACTACTGCAAAAATATTTTTTAATGTAGGCCTAGGTATTTTGTTTTGATTAGCCAGAAAGAATTAATGTCTGCTTTTCTTCAATGACATGAAAGAGATCACTAAATTCTCTCCAATCTATGAATAATATCTGCATTCTTTGTAAGGATAGCAGCTCTGCCTCCTATATGTCCAGTTCATCTGATGTGAAAGGGTTACAAGGTGAGGCTCCTTCACAATTAGAGCAGCAAGTGGATTTGGAATTTTTCATACTCTGTCTTCCTCTCCCACTCAAGTCACAATTTTTCAAATATTAAAAATACTTCTAAAATGAAATCAGTATTAATAGCTCATCTCCATCTACATGAATTAAAAATGTGTGAAAAACTCACATTCAGATTTTTTTTTTGAGCAAAGATATTTCAGTTGGCATAACTTCAGCTTCTGCTAGCTGTCAGACAAAAACACTAACCAAAAGGGTCACACTCAGAGGAAATTACTTCAAATACACAAAAATGCCTTTTTTTTTTTTTTTTTCACATTTTTGTTCATGAGCATTGGGAAAAAATGTGCATGAGAATGTGAACTCTATACTATTCATGAAAATTTGGGATAGAAGCATGTTTCAATACTTATAATGTTTTCACAGAATGGGAAAATTCTTCCTGCCTAGGTCTTAAAGGAAGACATCGAGGCTTACAGTTCAGGAGTTATGTGCATAGGTATTAAATCATAACTGTATATCAAATGTCTGTCATTATCTTGTGGCCAATCCATTACCCTTTATAGCTCTGTTTTTCAGGTCAGTAAAGAAGTAGTATGTTACAGAAGTATACTCAAGAGCAGAATTCAAGACTCTATATGTTCACCACTGCTATTGCAGTCACTTACTTTGTTAGTATCAAGCAGCAGTACCTAAAGCTGGACTTGTTTCCAAGTTTGTTTCCAAGCTGTGTGATTGGAAAATACTATTGTCCTCTTCAAATAAAAGGAATCTCATTGCAAGAAGTCACTTAAACATCAAATTGACTTATCTTACAACATTATAAAATACATTATGAATATAGACAAAAATATCTCTAAGCCCACAGGGTTTGCTGTGATTAATTTTACAAGAGCTATAGAAGGCAAAAAATACATTTTTTTTAAAAGACCTGTTGTGGAGGGTTGACCCTGGCTGGATGCCAGGTGCCCATCAAAGCTGTTCTATCACTCCCTTCCTCAGCTGGACAGGGGAGAGAAAATATAACAAAAGGCTCATGGCTTGAGGTAAGGACAGGGAGAAATCACTCAACCAATTACCGTCATGGGCAAAACAGACTCGACTTGGGGAAAATTAACTCAATTTATTGCCAATCAACCAGAGTAGGGTAATGAGAAATAAAACCAAATCTCAAAACACCATCCCTCCATACCTCCCTTCTTCCAGGAAACAACTTCAATCCCAGATTTTCTATGTACCCCCCCAGCAGTGCAGAGGGACGGGAAATGGGAGTTGGGGTCAGTTCATCACACCTTGTCTCTGCCACTCCTTCCTCCTCAGGGGCAGGACTCCTCACTCCTCCCCTGCTCTAGGCTGGGGTCCCTCCCACGGGAGACAGTCCTCCATGAACTTCTACAACATGAGTCCTTCCCATGGGCTGCAGTTCTTCATGAATTGCTCCAGCGTGGGTCCCTCCCACGGGCTGCAGTCCTTCAGGCACAGACTGCTCCAGCGTGGGTCCCCCACGGGGTCACAAGTCCTGCCAGAAAACCTGCTCCAGCGTGGGCTCCTCTCTCCACAGATCCGCAGCTCCTGACAGGAGCCTGCTCCAGCATGGGCTTCCCATGGGGTCACAGCCTCCTTCGGGCATCCCCCTGCTCTGGCATAGGGTCCTCCCCAGGCTGCAGGTGGAGATCTGCTGCCCCGTGGACCTCCCTGGGCTGCAGGGGGACAGCCTGCCTCACCAGGGTCTTCCCCACGGGCTGCAGGGGAATCTCTGCTCCGGTGCCTAGAGCATCTCCTCCCTTCCTTCTGCACTCAGCTGGGGGTCTGCAGGGCTGATGCTCTCACATGTTCTCACCCCTCTCTCTGGCTGCAGTTTCTGTGCCTGCCCCAACTTTTTTTCCTGCTTAAATCTGTTATCCCAGAGGCACTACCACTATCACTGATGGGCTTGGCCTTGGCCAGCAGCGGGTCCATCCTGGAGCTTTCTGCCATTGGCTCTGTCGGACACAGGGGAAGCTTCCAGCAGCTTCTTACAGAAGCCACCCCTGTAACCTCCCCCGCTACCAAAACCCCGCCACACAAACCCGATACAATCTGAGGGTCCAGGGTTCCAGTCCCTGTTTGGGCACCAAAAAGGACTGCGGTAGCTTGACCCTGGCTGAGCGGCAGGTGCCCACCAA
>NW_010973034.1:4399553-4399875 GCF_000737465.1 Haliaeetus leucocephalus | reverse complement strand
GGGAAGCAGGGCTTGGGTACGCGTAGCGGTTGCTCCGGATTTTAAGTTTGTTACGCTTCCGGCTCCCCTTACATGGCTTTTATATCTGAGCTGACGTCATATGGTACGGAATATCTGTTTTGTTAGTTTAGGTCAGCTGTCCTGCTTATGTCCCCTCCCAAGATCTTGCCCAGCCCCAGCCTGCCCTTGAGGGGGGGGGGGCAAAAATGTTGGAGAGGCAGCCTTGATGCTGTGCCAGCACTGCTCAGCAGTAGCCAAAACACTGGTGTGTTATCAACACCTTTCTAGCTACCGATGCACAGCACTACGAGGGCTGCTATGG
>NW_010973034.1:4303840-4399535 GCF_000737465.1 Haliaeetus leucocephalus | reverse complement strand
CAGACAGACCCAAAACGCCTGTATACATACATAGTATCAATTAATGGTTAGCCATGGAAGACTATGGTGGGTTGACCTTGCCCATCTGACAGACATCCACTCAACCACTCTCTCATTCCCCCTCCTCAACAAAACAGAGGGATAAAATAAGATGAAAACTCATGTGTCTAGATAAAGACAGGGGGATCATTTACCAATTGCTGTCACAGGCAAAACAGACTCAGCATGGGGAAAATTAATTTAATGTATTGCCAATTAAAAATATAGTTAGATCTTGACCAACAAAGACAAAAAACAAAAGCACATTCCCCCCAGCCCCAGCTTCTTGGCAGGCTCAACTTCACTCTTCATTCCCAACTACTCTGCCGCTTCGCCTCTGTCAAGTGGCACAGGGGGATGAGGAAAGGGGGTTGCGGTCAGTGCTCTCTGCCACTCTTTCCTCCTCACACTTTTTGCAATATTTTTCACTTCAGTTCACAGTGATATGACCCGCTGTTTAAATTTTTCACAGTGTTGTATTTATCAGACGGTGTACTTCAGTTCGATTTGCAGAATAACGTTGCTCATAATAACTGACTATTGTAATAAGAAAGAAGTGTGTGGAGACCAGTAATATGCTGGCATAAATGGCTGTGATTTTCAAAGAAACCTAAAGATTTTAGGAATCTAAATTATCCTGAAACTCAGAAAGCTTGGATGACGAGTTAACTCCAATTCATTTGAAAAATCACAACACTAATCTAATATTTTCTTGCTCCAGGAAAAGCAATATTATCCTTGGAGAGGAAAAAAATTTCAGAGCCTTCCTAAGTCTAATTTAAGTTTCTTCTGTGAAATAGAAATGAAGGGGACTTAATTTTTGTGATAATTGACCTCGTAGGTATCCTGTGCATTAAATCTATCTGTGCATTTCATTCCTACCTTGTGGGAGATTAAATAGTTCTTAGAACTGAAGGCTGCTAAGAGGCTTGTTTTTCAGGATGTAGCTACCAATCCCACCACAAGTCTCCTTTGAACATAAAAGGCATACAGTGACTCACTGGTTAAAATCAATACAAGTGAATTTTCACCTGTTTTAAACATAATTATTGCTAACATTTACATTTTTCATCCGAGACATATGTACTCAGACATAGTCAAAGGTATTTCAAGATTCATATCCTCTTTCTTCCATGAACCTCCTCTTTCAATTTTTGTTTTGCTTTCATTCCCCTCCACCCCCTCAAAGTGTTTATTTTTACTGTTGGGTCAGGTCTAAATATAAAAGACAATAAAACTTTTTTTTGGAAACAGAGAACTTTTAAGTGAGATGAGTTCTCCTCACCTTCATACCTTATTAAGAATTTCCACCCATGAGAAACAACTGTAAAATATTACCTTTCTGAATAAGAAATTTTTATAGATTGCTTTCTGGAAAAAACAGATAGTGGACAAAGCACAGTGAAGTGGAAAACCAGTTCCAATATGTGTCTCAAATAATGTATTTTTATTGGTAGTAAATCTTCCTTTCCTTCTATGCTTTGCAGTAAATAAAGTATGTAGATAAACCCTGAATAAATTGCAGAATACTTTGGAAAAGGAATTCTGCTATTTTTCTAACAGTTATCATCCTTGGCATAAATAATATCATAGACCTGTGCTAGTCTTTATATTGACTCTTAAAAAAATTCCAAGCAATTTATAAGGATTGATTCTCATCCTCTGAGTGAGCACATTAAGATTTTTTAAAATGCAATCATTGTGAACAAGATAATTTAGGAAATTGAAGTAGGAAAAGCAAGGGTAGTAGAGGGAAGGATGAGAAGTAGTACCACAAATGAAATGTCTTAATACACATTTCAGCTGTATCAGTATTTTCTAGACACTTGCCTTAAATTTGAGAATAAGGAAGAGGAGATCTGTATACTTATATTTCAATACCTATTTTTTTAAATTTTAATATCAGAACTGCATTAAAATGTTGACAATTCTGGCAATCTGTTGGAAGATCTATGAAAAAAACCCATGAAAATCTAAGGAAAAGAAATATGACTGGCTATGTTTAATGTATTGGGCTACTAAAAAAAAAAAAGAGTATAATATAGGTAGAAATTGGTGCATTGTAATTAATGCCTACATGAATAAAGAACAAATGCCAACAAAATGAGCTTACTGGATGAATTACTTTGCCAGTGTACTCTATAATAGGGATGGAAGATGAAATGAAACTGTAAGCTGAAAATGTTAGCCATGGATATTACTTGTTCCAAATATCACAGCTAATTCTAGTAGAGTCATATTCGACAGGATTAATGTCTGTAACCCACTGTATTTGATTGTGTAAAGTCATGGAACTGTTAAATAACTAGCCTGGTAGTCAAAACTTGTGGTTTATATTTAACATAATTTGGTTCTTTTTTTCTTCTTTTTTTTCTTTTTTTTTTTTTTCCCCCAGTAAGACATCTGTTAGCATACACTATTATTCTTGACTAGCAATTTCATCTCCAGGAGTGAGCAGGATTGCCATCAGCAAGTAATAAACAATATTAGAAAGATGTGTGTTCACCATCCATTGTAATAAAACTGTTAATTTTGTTATGAGGTAGGGAAAAAGCTAGTGGCATTCTGAAGCCCAGAGTCTTATTAAACTGATCATTTTGCATTGATGTCTGATGCTTTTTGACTGAATCCCTTTACAGAGAGAGTTTCCAGAGACATTTTGTTCAGCTGAGTGTAACTGTAATAATGGTTTGAGGAGTGGAAGGTGTAAAAATAAATTTGGCAACAGAAAAGGGACAATACTTTAGAAATTTATCAACTTCTTAATTTATCCTTAATTGCTTAAAACTAGGTCTCCATAAGCATTCATAGAAAGGATCTGAAAAGCGGTCTACAAACCTTTAAGAAAATTTTAGTTTTCCTCCCACTGAGCTCCTTCTTCCAAACAGGTTTTGTCTTCCTAGCAAATAAATTGAAACACCAAGTAACTTCTATGTACCAGCTGAAATTGATAGGGTAATATTTTACAGTGTTTAATTTCTAAAAAAGCAATACATTTTATGTTATAAATGTAAGAATTTCTCCACCCAGTGTTTTTTTTAAGCTTGCGGTGCAGATTTCAAATTCATTTGCCATGAAGAAGTAATCTCAGAGTTATCATGTGCCTAAAATTTTGGTGTTTATAAATAGATGGAAAGAGCTACTAGGGGTATGTCTTTCCTAGTCAATTAACATTTCCTGGGACTATTTTATGGCACAGAGATAAACTAGCATGAAATAACCTATGTTTGTGATATTAAACTTCAGCCAAATGGAGAGTCTACTCTTGCTTGTGCTAATTTCTGGGCTTGGGTGTTATTTTTGAGATGTTAAATTGGTCCAGGACAATAAGAAACTCGAGGAACAGACTGAGAAATTTCAGTACTTGGGGATGTCTTTGGTACTGGTTATGTGGGGTTTTTTACTGCTATGTCTCCTGCTAGACCACAAGATACCAGGAAATTCAACCATGAGCCATATAGTCATGAAAAATCACATTTGTTTTACTTGACCACTTAGGGAACTGTTCTCTTTATTTTAAATTTGAAATAAGCTATGTTTCAAATTAGATAATTAAAAAAAAAATTACATCAAATATCTAATTCATGTGTCTAAGACATTACCATGAGGTAACTACAGAACTTTCTGTAATCATAAAAAAGATATAAATACATGAAGCTTGTCTGATTTTTTCACGACATTGTATTCCTTAAATTTATTCTTGAGCTAAGTGTCCCTGCTTTTATTCTTTGCAGTTATTGGGCCATGCGGACGCACACTCCTTTTGTTTGACTGAGCTACAGCTACAGGATAACAAAACAAACTGAAGAGGGGAGGGGAAAAAGAAGAGGAGAAAGAGGAAAAGAAGAACCTAAGAATAACTTTTGGAAAGTATTTAATGTTCTGGATGAAAACTAGGAGGTATGTAATAATACAATATGGAAGCAGAGTAGACCATACAGAATGCCAATGACAGTGTTCAAAAGGGAGTACAATAGATGGGAAAGGATGGAGCATAAACTGGTGTGACCAATTAGAGAATGCATGCTGTGGAAGAAGGCTCTGAGAAGACAGGCAAGGGTCTTGAAGCTCAGAAGAGCTGTCTTAAAGGAAGCTGAACTTAACACAAAAGGGACCCAAGGGTGGCTTGTGTTTTAGATAAATGGCTATATTTGTTGAGTGGGTCAACTGGTTGTGTAAATGTTCTTCCCTACAATAATCACTAGATAGCATTATCAAACTAAGCCAGCCAGACCTAGCATGGGAACAGCGTGTATGTGTCTCAGCCCAACATAGAATTTTAAAATCAAACATCCAATAAAATGAACTTCAAAGAGAGCAATGGGCTTGAGCTGACTTCAACCTGCATATTCCTTCCTAGTGACTGGGGACATTCAACATCAAGATAGCCAGCATATCGAGATTGGTGAAGTGAATTACATTTGTGTTGTGATCCAGGTGTATATTGCAATTGCTATACTGTGCTTGTGTTGTGATTTCAGTACATTGCTATATTACTCTGCTAAATCAAAATCCTTTGAAATGTCAAACACTTCCAAATAAGTAAATTTGACATTAAACATTAAATGTTCCTCATGTAGAATATCTAAAAGAACCTGCTCAGAGACCTTTGGACTCACAACTGGAAGGGAAGGTAAGAGAAGGTGCTTGTAAGCAAACAGATTAATATCTGAGTATTCTGAATAAGAAAAAGATATCAATTTAAATAAAAATACAGATAAGAAAAGATAATTTATCAATCTTAATTTCCATATTATGTTTACTGTTATGTAATTTTATTTGTCTTGGTTTCATATTTGGTTTATAACTATGAATAACTGAAGAGGGAGATTTCAGAATAGAAAAACTCCTGTTATTAATTACAAAAGATGTATAAAGGTAAGTATTCCCCAGACACATACCTCATTAACCTATGTACCATCCCATTAACCTAAACTCAGAAAAGCTCATGAGGCACTCAACAAACTACGGTATTTTGTCTTTGGGCAATAAACAACTTAAATAGATGAATGTTAATATTTTATTAAAATTTTCCAGATGGATATCCTGCATTACCATAAATACTGAGGAAAAGGAAGGACGTAATATTAATTCAGTGAAAAAATAGTGTTTGCAAGTTCATAACTTCAGCTCCATGTTTTTTAATCCCATTCTTTTGTATACTCAGAGAATTGACTCACTGACTATGAGCAATTTTACATATATAAATATCAGCTTAACCATCTCAGTATACCCACCCTCTCCACTTGAAATGAGAATATGCACCCAATAAGCTCCTCAGGTCAAAGTGTGGATGTATCATTTGCACATATGTAAGTAGAAGCCCCAGGGTGAAAAATCAGACCATTACTGGCAGCTTCTTTGTCTCTTCAGTAGGCAATTATACTGGGACTGTACATGACACTCTGTTTGTAGATCTATTTAGTACAAATTCATGATACAGATTTTAATGACTATAATAACAACTGCAAATAGAAAGAATATGTAACAAGGACCCAGGATATAAACAACCTTATTGCTGAGAAAATCAACAACTTGAATTTCAGCAAGATTCAAACGGGAAGGAAGTGCAGCTCATAAAAAATGAATTAAGTGCCTTACTGTCTTACATGACTGAACAAACATGAGAGCCATTTAGCAAATACGATACTGTCAGGATATAAGGGCAATTGTAAAGCCAGTTGTCTGTTACCAGGATCTCTTGAATGACCTTAAAAAGCATAAAAATAATATTAATACTAACAACATATTTTATGTCACCTTGTGAATGTCCAAGTTATATAGTATTTTTTAATTATGGATTTATATTTCAGGTTAGGATGTGCACATAGGCTTTTGGCATTTCGTCCCATTTCCATCCCTCCTGGTGGACAGACTAATTTGAATGGCCTGACAGTGGGACCAAGACAAGGAAAGACTCCTATGTCACTTCGTGGAAAAATAGCAACTTCGATCATCTGGGGAGAAGAGTGGGAACTAAAGGAACTACACAACATGTGATTCACAAAGAAGTTTACAGGAATTTCTAGCTCTCTTCATTCAATAGCTGGAGAGGGGAGAGAGAGAAAACATTTTGTAACCACACAGCTCTCCATCCTGTGCTTCACCACACAACCACCTTTTAAACAGAATGGAAATGCTACTCTAGGTGCTATGACAGCAACATACTTTAGAAGATCTAATTTTTAAAACTTATTACACATATTTAGAAATGAACAATAGCCACTTACTGCTCTGGAACAACTATTTTTTCTCTAACAATTACTCAGTAATTCCATTTCAGAGAAAGAAATTTCTTACAAATGATGCACTGGGACAGAGTAGAAGTACTTAACCTTTGTTTTATCTGTGAAATTTTTTATTGCCATCACTTAAACCTTGAATTGTTAAAAACATGCACAATTTTAAGCAAAATGCCTTTTACTGTGTTTCTACTTAACCTGTTATTCAGGATTCCTAGCCAATTGTTCACTGACCCTCTAGTATTGCTGATCTTTCTACTTTCATCTGTTCAGTAAGAAAAAAAGAAAAAACAAAAGAAAAAATTTTTTATGCAAATAAAAAGAAAATAGCCTAGCTAAATTCAATGTTATCTACTCAGAGTAGCTACAGGAAGACAGTAATGCTCCAGTTTCTCTTAGTTTTGGTCGATTTGTTACACTTTCCTGGTATGAAAAAACTTGTTAATTTTTTGA
Source organism: Haliaeetus leucocephalus (assembly GCF_000737465.1). Taxonomy (NCBI): domain Eukaryota; kingdom Metazoa; phylum Chordata; class Aves; order Accipitriformes; family Accipitridae; genus Haliaeetus; species Haliaeetus leucocephalus. The sequence goes on along the minus strand of NW_010973034.1, from coordinate 4,392,801 downwards.
ATTATTAGATAATTGTAAATAAACCAATGAAATGTTTTTTACCAGGTGAAATTAAACAGAAAAATGTCTTATTTTGTGGTTACATAAGATATATTTTAAAAATATGTGTAGAACATAAAAAAACTTGAGTATGGCTATATTGCAGTGGAGAAGCATAGATTGTATTTTTTGCACATATATATTCTCCACCTTCAAGAATTTGTGATGAGGTACTTCTGGAGCCAGACTTAGATGCAAATTACTGTGTTTTACATCTTCTAATGGATATTTTCCCTATTAATTTGTCTAATGGCTTTCTGAAGGCATTAATATTATTGGCATCCACATCATCCTGTGGCAATGAACTCCTCAATTTAATTATGCATTTTGTAAACTCCTTTTTTGTTTTTAACCATCTGCCCACTCATTTTATTTGATGCCCCCAGCTGTTACAGTATGAGACATAAATAGCTGTAACTCATTGACTTTCCCTGTACCATTCATCATTTTACTTACCTCTACCACATCCCATGTCAGTCATCTTTTCCAGGCTGAAAAATCTTAATGTATTTTAACTTTCTATATAAGCTCTTCCCAAATTCTGGCATTTTTCCCATCTGCATACCTTTTGTAGATATTTTTTTTTTCATTTTCAAAAACAGGAAAGCAGAAAAAAATCGTATTCTGTTGTGATATCAGCTACATAAGACTAACACAGATTTTCCTGCTGCAGCTAAGTTTTCTATATACGTACACTGAAAGTTGTAACTTCCAAGCTGTAAAGTGTTTTACTTGAGAGATGTCCTAAGAATGCTGATTTCAGTCCAGCAAAGCAGTTAAACGAGGGCTTACCTTTCCTTTGACTTCAACTTCAAGCTAAACACATATTCAAAATTTTCACAGGTCATGAAGTACTCAGCATTTGTCAGACAATATATAGGAAACATTACTTTCCTTACAGTTGGATCTTAGAAAAGCTCTCAAAGCTTTTTCCAGGGGGCCAGAAGAAAGAAAGGAAAACAAAAATAGATAATTTAGCAAATGAAAGTTTGTTGCTAAGATAGTTCCAGTGTTAATAACATCTAGATAATGAGCCTTGTGAAGTTTGGGATTGCAGATTATAGCTAATGGACATCTCAAAAAAAAAAAAAAATTAATGGCCACTTTTCCGTCCTCATATATGTGGGTCTTTTTTATGTGGGTATCTTTTATTAGGATCAGAGACTTGAAAGGGTTATTATGAGCATTATACAATTATTTATCATTAGCGCATACAGTGATAAGCTGCAACTAACTTGTTAGGTAAACCAGCAGCATGCTCGCCACACTCGGTAAAATTGCTCACTGAATCTCTGCTATCAAGGCTGTTACCCAGATAGGGAAAGGCTGACTTATACCGCACCTTGTTATGGGCCAGATCTCCACCTTACTGTGCTGTTATTTTTCCCCTTTCTGCTTTCTTTCCTATGGCTTTTTAATCTTATCATATCAGTGCTTCTTTTTCTCTGGATCTTTGATGATTTTACTTTATTTTCAACTGTTACAAATTAGTATCAGCCCAGCAGTCTGGCCTTTCTTTGTTCCTACTTTCTGAACTAGCAAGGCTTCAGATCCCATGTGCTTCCTTGCGGACAGACCAAAATTATAGCAATAATTATGGATCCTCATTCACTTCTTGTGATACAATTGGGACCCGAATCATAGCTTGACAAGACTTTATCTGGACTGTGGGATTAGGCGCACACAGCCCCAGAGCCCCAGCACGCTGGTCCTTTGAGGCAGGATGCAGAGCACCCTCTGAATGCTGCAGCAGCCCCTGCTCCGGGCAGTCAGGTGATGGGGACTTGGCAAGACACGTCGGAGCGGTACTTGTCAATACCCTGTGGTCATGTTAGGATATTGTGCATAAGTGGTTCTGCGGCAAGTGCTGAGGAAATGCTCACAACGCAAAGATAATTGGACACTGTCCTTTACCCCTAATGAGGCACTTGAATTCTTTTACAAGGTAGGAGACTAAATCAGGTCAGTTTTCTTCACAAAAACCATCTGGAATTCTTAGGTGCATTCCAGAGTGAACATACCAAAACAGCATTAGGACTAGAGCTGTTTCACTGTCTCAGGGGAACAACGGGGCTTGGGAGTGCTATGAGTACCTGGTTTTGAAACCATGTTCCTAGTCTGTTCTTAGATGTGCGTATGCAAAAATGTTATTCAGACAACACACACACTGTTTTATGTAAACCTGGAGCACTATGTGTCTTAAAATCTATTTTGCATGAATGTAGTTATATTTTAGTGCAATTATTATTTATTTAAATATATGCACATATATTTTTCAGTGTGTTTCAGATGCCTAGGATTGCAATTTTGCCTAGTGTCTGATTTAAAACCAAAATGAAAGACTGTATTTCAGAAATAAAATGAAAATGCAAGCAGATTTTTTTGTCTTGCACAAATGGTCTTTGCATATTCTTTTGTACACTTCATTCTCAGTTTTAACTTTGAACATCTTTGATTATTGAGGTTAAAGTAGACCATTTTATGATTTAAGTGCAGTTAGTTGAATAATACAATATTAAGTACTTCAAGAGCTTTACAATACAGAAGCTTATCACAGTTAGAATAATTGAAAGATTAAGGTGCGGTCATTAATGACAATTCCCTGTGATTATATGTGAGGTTGTTTGAAGGACAATGCTGAATACCAGGAAGATGAAACTTTTCATATACATCTGAGGGTAAAGAAATAACACTGGTTTTTTAAAACCTCTTAACTCATCAGATAAGCAGTACAAATTTTTGGCCAATACTTGGGTTTCTTGTAAAGTTAATTACATGTTAAGTTTGAAAAAATGTCTTATAAACATTTCTGCCATTTGTGTTTATTCTATCATGAGAATTTAGAGCTTCAGAGCAAAGCCAGTAGGATTTAAAAAGTATCTGAGGAAGGCAGAAAATCACACAGTGTGGTATATCTTGGTGGATGTGCACCCAGCCTCAGTGCACAGCCATGTTGTCGGAGCTATGCAAGCTACAGGAAAGCATGCTCTGCTTCTTGACATGGTGCAGTCAGGGTATTTTGGCCATCCTGGGGTGGCACGACCAATTGTCCTGACAAGGGAGCACTGTGCCCGCCAGCTTTATGGCAAGTAGTGTCTGCCCCACAGGTCTAGGAGGAAGCTCAAGAGGTCACCCAGGCTATCTGCAAGTCTGAAGGCAAGAATAACAGTTCTTATGTTAAATACAAACAAAGTTTGTTTTTCAAAATTCCAGTGGTGGAGGTTCCCCAGCCTCTCAGTCAGCCTATTACCATATCATCTTATCCCATCTTTTAGGAAATTTGGATACTCAGAACAACTTAATCATCTTGTTTGGTTTTCAACTAACTGTTATTACATGGCTAATTTTTTTCAGGTGATAGAAAAAAGTTCACTTGATTTTCTTCTGGGTCAGTGTATGAGGACCAGAAATTAAAACTGACTAGTGAAAGAAAAAAGAAGTGTTCATTTAACAAGTCTCCACATACAACACTGTGTGTGCTTTTTGCTACCGAATATTGAATAAAATTGTTGTATGCAAGCCAGAAGCACATGGTCTTCATATAAAATGATGGTGCCACTACTCTCTAGCTTAGCAATGAAAGACACAACACAGTCAGAAACTGACCAGGCCAAAAGTTTCATTGTTCCTACTAATCTATGAAAATCCATCAAGAAGTTTTATAATAGTTCCAGTGAAGATTACAGAGTACAGTTATAGTTTTAGCTTTGAGACTTCAAGGGCAATCTATCAATGTCTTTCAGTTAGTCTTCCAGAATACTGAAAAGACATTTCATATTCACACATGTTCCTATACCAGCTCACTAATTTTCTACCCAACCATTCTGAGAGCAGGTTCAAATATACTCTTTGACCTTCAAATACACTCATACAGATTATTAACAATACTGCCTTCAAACAAGTTCCATGCAGAGGAAAATATAGCTTTACAGGTTCAGAACTAGATTTGTCACACCTAAGCTCAGAATTAATTTTACCATACAGCCCATGGTGGAAAGAGTCAAATTATTGTACCTTATTTGTGTGCAAAATGCAGAAATGTTCTTTGTTCTTATTAGTAGATTAATATAGTAGAAAGCAGTAAGAGAAACAGAATATAGAAGTGTTGTGTATCATCTTCTTCCAGTGTTTCTCTGGGTGACCTGAACAATTTTTTTTTTCTTCCTATGCTTCAGTTTATCTGGCTGCAAAGTCAAGATTAAAATGTAAAATGCTTTAATTAATCAGATAAAAATCTACATATTAAAAACTAAAGCAAGCTCCAATATAAGACATAGGTACCTACAAGTTAGGACTAGAGAGAATTTAATGATTGGTTTCTTCTGACTTTACTGGAGCTTAGGTGGAGCTTAGGTAGAGCTTTAACAGGAGCAGCACTGCACATAGGTAGAAGGAGAAATCTAGCCCTACAATGAAATTTTCTATTCAAAGTGTTGACACATTAGGGAGTGGTTGGGAAGGTTTGAGATCACAGTTTTAGACTGACACACGTCATATCCCAGACTTGTGCATTAGAATCTAGCTTCCTCTTTTGGAAATAGTCCTAACTACTATTTATTTATATTGTGGTTCCATATATTCTTTAAAAGCAGGGCCTTCATTTTCTTAAACTGTCTTCTGAAGGATGTGATATGATAGCATATGATTATGAATTACACTTCATTGGCAATTGCACATTTGTTTCAAGGTTAGAATGTTTAAAAGTTAACTTCTATTCTTGGTCAAATTTTACTATCTCCATCTGAAGAAGGATAAACATACACCTGAATTTACAAATGTAATGTAGCTTTGTGAAATAGAAACCATAAGATACTTACTAAAAAAAAAAGTGTCCCTTTAACTTAACATTTCACCTAATAAATTCAGCTGCAGGTATTCTTCCTTTCTATGTATCATATTAGAGACACTAAATAGGAGTTGTGTCACATTAAAGAGCTCTGTGTATAAGTAACGAGACATGAGTTTTTTCAGAAAGAAATCTCCTTCTTCAACTCTTCAATTTATGCAGCAGAATAAGCTAGCAAGATACACAGACCATAAAAACAGGAAGACTTTAATATTGTTTTCTCACTGCAACATCAAGCCATATTTCCATATTCACTGTTGGTATTTGAAACTCATCACTGGAATGAAAAGTCAGACTGCCTTTTACAGAGGCAAAAGTTACAGGTGTTACACGTAAAGTACTAAATAAATGAATTTATTGTTCTGTTTAAAAAATATGAGGGTGGTCCTATATCGATCACATGTTATTTTGAAGGTCACCTACAATAACAAGAGAAAAGTTTTCCCAACATACAATATTTTATTTTTCCCTAGACATACTGCAAGGCATTCAGTACATAATGTATATCCAGGTCAATCTTATTAAGTTTAAGAAAACTAACCATGTAGGACAACAGCAGGCAGAATTAAAGTCAGCATTTGAAATGATGCATATCTTTAATTACCAGCTTATAAAATATTGATCCTTACATGGAAGAAAACAGATGAGGTTATTCTACTTCACAAGGGTTACCTCCCTCCCAAGCCAGCAGAAACTGGAAAATTTTCAAGATTCCCAAAATTAGAGAAACCTGATGGCCTGAGAGGCAGCTAAGGTCCTTCCAGAAGTCCCTTCAACACCTGGTGCTACAGCAGAATCCACAGCTTCGGTTGAGGTGCAAAGGCTCATCTATCACATTTGGGGAGAAGGAGCAAAAAAATCAGTGTACTAACTAATGAGACACCCATACTGATTGTCCAAAAATTGAGCGCAAGGGAAGGGGTTTTGGTCATGTGGGTACCAAAAAACAAGCTGCCAAAGCAAGGTTCATGCAAGTACATCCCTTGTTTTGAATCCTGTGTTAATTTCTCATCCCTTTTTAAAATGGCAGGTTAAGAGGGCAAATGCTGACAAGGGCACACAGTAAGTTTCATCCACGTCAAGAAAAACACTTAGCTAGAAAAACCTAATCAGTACCTGAATGCTGCCTAAAAAAATGGTCTGAGGCAAATGTAAAGTCTTTTCAAGGTGGCTTAAATGTTGTTCACAAAAGATTCCAATTATCAAAGTATTATACTTAGCACAGAAGAAAATAGGCTTTCAGGAAGGACCTAGCAAGTTGTCACCTTGAGGAAGTTCAGCACAAGCTTTCTGATTAATATATCTGTAATGCAGCCAATGCACAGGCCTTTGATAAATCTGATTATTACTGTATCAAATAAATGGCTCATTTATCAGCTCTTGTGTAGCTTGGCTGTGTTCACATGCATGCCCATGGAAGATAATCACACAGAGCTTGCAACAAAACAAATTGGTTTGTTCTAGCTGGTGCAGTAATTAGGAGAAACTGGGGGGAGGGAGATCAAAGGTTCACAGTGCAAGAAATAGTGAGTGCTCCACAGAGGAAAAATAAAACCAAAATTGTCCTGGCTGAAGAGTATTGTTCAAGTTAAATGCTTGCAATAAAGCAAAAATTCATTTCTTGACAAGCATTCAGAAAAAGCTAAAATATAAAAGCATGACAAATGTACTGGGTGATTACCAAAATTAGAAGTAAACATTTGAATTTTTAAGATAGGCTTTTATAGGCATTTTGTGCTGATGTCCATCACATAACAAATCTCCCTGAGCAAGACTGTATTATTAGCAAACATTTGAGTATTTCTGTACAAAGAAATGCCATAATATGACCTTCTAATTGCTCTACTGCACATACATTGTGTATTGTGTTTCCACGCTAGTTTCCAGTCTTCTTTATCCATGCACTGTACAAGTTAAGCACCATAAAAACTAAATGAAGCATGAAAATTCAGCAAAAGCAAAATGAAAGAAGATGAAACAAGACCTCCAGGACACAGCAGCAAAATCAAATGTGATGTCAAATGACTGGGGACTGGGTGTCAGTAGTCACCCTCCCTGGTTTCCACTTAAAACCTCTTCCCATGCCTTGATTGAGGCTGATACCCCATTTCTACTATCTACAATCACTTTTAAAATTTTTGATTGTATTAAACCATTTGCTCTGCCTGCAAGGAGATTTCTAAGAGTCCATAAGACACTCCTTCTCAAGGAGAATCTTGCTTTTGTAGTATCCAGTCCACATTCTTCCTTACTTTTCATCCTAGTGAAATATTTTGTCAAATTGTGTTCATTCAACCAGATGGCTCAAATCCCTCTGACAATAACCCATTCAATTTGTTATTTATTACTGCACATCTGCAAAAGTTACCAGCAAAAAACCTGGAGCTGTGTTCAACTATATGCTAGCTTTTGTGTGCTCCCACAATAAAGAGAAACTAATCCTTGCCCAGAAAAGAAGCAAGTGGCAAAATATTTTGCTTCTCCTGTACACTCTCTGTCTTCTTTCCCTCCCCACCACTGAACTCAGAACATTGTACTATTGGTTTCCTTCCTGACATTTAAGAAAAAAAGATCTTTTTATTATCCTCCTCATACTCACTATTGATATTTCATTGATTCTTCCTACTGATTTTTGTGACTGATACACATTGCCATCTAATAACCACTTTCATACACTTATTTTTTAAAATGATGATCAGTAGAAAGTTTCACTTCGGAACAGGATAGCTTCCTGACCAGTGTAACATTTTTCTTCATGCAATCCTCTTTTTGAGTATCTGATTGATATCTTGAACTTCTTCCACTTTCTGTTAATGTTTTTTACTGCCTTGCTGGTATTCTGATAAAAGATTTCATTATACATAAAGTTTCTTTTAAAAAATATATAATGCATTTTAGATCATATTCTTTGTGTGCAACATACCTAAAATTTCAATAATCATTGAAATTTGGAAGACAATTGCAAAATTCAGTAGTTACCAGTTGACAGGTTGTCTATTTGTCTCTCTTTCTCTAATAGTAAAAAAAGGTTGGAGATGAACAGAGCCTTAACTGTTGTAATGCAGTGTGATGCAATGATGTGATTCAATTCAAAGATCCAGAATAGACATCCTGAGTTTATCCAGCCCATCTTCTGACCCAGAGCAAATAACTCCTAGTGAAACTGTTGGTAAATTCCCCACCCTGGAGTAGCCACTTTTCTCCTCCAGAAAACTGCTAAAGGTTCTCAAATCCATAGCTTGGGCAGATTCACCTCCCTGCTAGGGCATGATTTCACCCAGCCCAGAAGTTGCTATTACAGCTATAATAAAGAAGTAAGGGAATCCACTGCTGAAGTGCTGTGTTCCTTTGTGTTAACGTCAGCAATAACAAAAGTGACTTGGCAGTGTAATCCTCTTTGATGTTGATCCAGCAGAAGGATATGACTGAATGGGACCCTTGAATTATTTTGAGGTTCTTCTGCAAATATTCTCCTTCTCCAGCTCTGGTCAGGTCCCCATTTCCTGCTGCCTCATAGTATTACTTGGGCAAGGGAACCATCCACATCAGACAAATCTGATGCTCTCCTTGGATTCTTTCTCTGCCTAGTGAAAGGATTAATTCATATGATTAATTAATGCATTATTCCTCCCCATAATGACTCAAATCCCATGCTTTTCACACATAATGAATGACCAGCACCTTCACAGTAAACCCTGTCCAGTCCTGGGATGATGACTATGTGTGCAGAAAGCCTGTAATGTATAGTGATGTGTGGGCTGCTGCAGTCCCTTCTTCTCACAGCTGGCTATTTCCCAGACAGAAAGACCGCTCACACCTTTCAAAGACATTTTAGCTGGAGGTTCTGAAGTCAGAGAGACTACAGGTAAGGAAGATCTATTTTCCTCGTAACACTAAGGCGGCAGCTTTTTGCTTTCGGGCACTTTTACTGGATAAAGAAGAGATACAGCATCCCAAGGTGAGTTAGCACTGTGTTATAACAAAGAGATCTATGCCACTTCTCTGATCGATTCACTCCCCTTCTGTTTCGGTTTCTCATGCTATCTGTTGTCTGTAAATTTCTGAAACATGTTTCTCTCTTTCAGAACTTAAAATGAAAGGAGTAAAGACATGAGGGATCCCAGAAATTATCCCCAAATGGAAAAGCAAACTGTCCATCAGATTGACAGAAGCTTGTAAAATAAACAGAAAGTCTTAGCTGTTCCTTAAAGAAAGGTGAACAGTGTAGAAGGAATGTTTGTTTAGATGCTATGCTAGTACCTTCCTTTATGACAAGAGGAGATTTAAAACAACATATCACATGTCACCACAGCAAACAATAAGCACACATATGGTTGCATTCAGAAACACCTGTGCATGTCAGTGCTGCACCTTCTGACAGGTATCTATTATGCGTAACTCAAAGGCAGTGAGATATCATGGTATCAACACAGGCAAGCAAATACAGAGTACCAAGTTTTTAGGATGAATAAATAATGTGACTTGAAACTTGTGAAATCTAATAGCCAATAAGCAATGTGGCAGAGCTGACAAGCACACATAAAAAACAGCTCGTTGTTTTGAATATGACTATGTAGAAATAATCTTCTACTGTTTGCCTGAATTTTCCTCTCACTGACCTACACATTTCTGGAAATCATAGTGTGGTTAAATATTTAACTTTACAGGCACTTTAGCAACGTTGGAAAATGAAGACAAATTACAAGTACTGGCAGCTATTTCGTCCATTCATGGGGCCTGTAATGGAGAATGTTCCTGCATTAATTGCATATGCATGAATACCAAACAGCAGTCAGCCCCATGCACACTAGATGTTCTCTATGCATATTGCCAACATTAAGTAAATAACATATCCGTGGGATAAAATCTCTTTTAGGCAATACTAATCACCAACTGTGTATATGCAGGTACCCAAAACCCTGTGCACTAATAGGCATACACAGCATGTTGTCATGTATGGAATAATAAAGACATAAAAGCTACTTTGGTCAGCTTTTATTTGGTACTTTGTTACTTCTTTTTCTAAACTACTCTGAAAGTAATCAAGGATTCATGCTCTGAATTCTTTGGAAGGCCATATAAGCCAGCATTTCCATTTCTTTCTGCAGTGTGCTGTCTCTTTCTCCACCCCCCCTCCAAAAAAACACAAGATACAGCTAACTACCTGGTGCCACAGATTGTCCTGCCTTATTCCTTCAGGTTAGGATAGTATAGATCTTTTGTTTGTTTGTTTCTTTTTCATTTATTTCGTTGGTGGGGTTTTGGGTTTTTTTTTTTTTGGAGAGGCATTTTACAACAAGACAAGAAATACTAACCTTTGAAATGAGTTCAATAAGTATTTGAGCAATAAAAACATTACATTTTCCTTCACTTCTCCACAATTTATGCACTGTTTGGGGCTTATTGCCTCTGTGCAGGCTCAAACTGATCAGAAGGTTTATATATTCACCAATAATTACCCATGGTATTGTGCAACACTGTGATTTTTTTTAATTGCTTTCATACAGAGTCTGTAAAAATCCTGTTATGTTACTAGAATTAAGTGGCAAAATAATGACCCTATAATTTTGGGGCAGTTTTCAGCTTCCAGCTTAACCAGCTTAAGGTGGGTTTAATTTGTAGGTAGATTATCTATCTATCTATCTATTTATTTTTACTGCAGAGTTTTACAGATTTTCACTGAAGTCTGTAACTACTCCCCCTCTCGAACATATCAACAACTTGGGAAAATTGGCAAGCTCTCTAATGTGACCTGAATGATAAAATAACTATCATCTTATCTTACGGTCTGGAGAAACTTGTAGCAATCTGTAATGTTTGGAGTGGAGTGTAGGTTTCAGAAGGATAGTTTGATTATGTCAGTTAGAGTCTATAAGGAGTGGTTTTAAAACCAGTAGTAGTTAGCATCTGTACATATAGCTATCATAACAAAATTCCCATTTTGTTTAAAAGCATGGATTGTTTTCATGCTAATACCTGGCAAAATGAACATGAAATGCATGTGGTGTTTCATGCATTGCTGCAGTAGTGACTGTCTCCGTTATAAAACACTGTCCATCTTAACTGTTAAAGATAAACATGCTTCAGCAGTATTTCATAATGAACAAGATAGATCTGAGATGGCAGGCAGCAATGATTTCACAGATCAAATCTCACTTAGATATCAGCTGACAGTTTCTTGTTCCTTTGCTCATTTTTTTTCAAAAGAAAATTACTTTTTAATTATATTTTGTTAAGTTATTTCTAGTGGAAAATAAAACCAGTTTCTGCACAGGCTTAGCTATGCACTATAATTCCGAAATAAATGTTTAGAAAATAAATTTTTTCTTTTTTTCTTATTATATTAAAAGCTATAAAGGGATAGCTCTTTGATCTTCAAAGTATCTCACTTCAAAATAACTCTATAAATTATATCTCTTGTTCTGCTAAAATTCACTTCCATGTAATTATTTTTTTCACAAGAACTGTTTGTAGGTCCCTGACACTGCACTGCATGTGATGCATTGTGAAACCGATTTTACATATTTCTTATATTTTGTAACTTTCTATCCAGTGTTAATGAATGCATTCCAAAAGAGTCTAAGTAATTAAGGAGTGTAAGTGCATGTTCAAAGGCGGCAAAGGGTCAGACCTATTTATTAAGGGATAAATCTACAAAAGAACTAAGGAAGGCACAGAATGAAGTGTCTAAATAAAACCACAAAAGGTCACTGATCTCTTAAAACTTTTTATCTGACTGTGAACTAACTGTAGTCTCTTTCTGGTAGTGGGCTAGTATGGGACTAACATTAGTCTCCATGACAGAGACAAAGACCAGATGGCAGACTGGAGGGTTTTAAAGGGCATTTTTTTAGATTAACCACACAAGAGGAATGAGATATGTGAACTTCAGTGGCTGGCAAAATGCCATTCCCAGTTGTTGTTTTTTTTAAAAAAAAACTAAAGAAAACTGATTCCCAGTAGTTAGGAAGAAGGAGGTTCAGACTTCAGCCTCACCTCTACTGGAGCCTTGGGCAGCAGCACAGGACTTCCCTGTTAGAGCTAGTCCAAACAGTGGCATGATTAAATGGTGAGAGAAGTTGGGCTATCCATACACCTTTCTCCTTATCTAGTTTGTAATACTGGCAAGCTAAATTTTACTTCTCCCTCACTTCTTTTGCCTTTGGGCTCAACAAAAAGATGTTGACCCTCAGCTTTCATGTGCTAAGTTTTTTATAGGTTACTTTAAAAACTGGTTTCAAGCTAAAACTACACTAGGGTCAGGATTCTTACACGCAGATTCATCAACAAGTTGCATTATGATTTACCAGCCCAGACCCACCTGCTCTCCACAAGAGCTGAGATCCTCAGTGCTGTTACCATGCAGACACACCAACTAAGCATAAGCACAAAAGAAAGAGCAGAAAATGTGCTGTAAATTTACATACCACTGAAGTTACAATTACTTGCTTAAGCTGCTTTTAGAAAAGTAAACTGATATCATCTCTAAGAGTGATGACATTATCTAAGCATCTATATAACAGTTTGCTAACTATATTCTTTCTTTACCTGAAGGTATTGATTTCGTAACTGTATTGTGCCTATAGTTAAATTTTTCTGAGACAACTTTTTAGTTGCTTAATCAAACAGAATCAATATTAGTTCCAACACATTCAAAAAGAGCTCATCTTTGACATTTTCTGGAAAAGGCTGCCATTATAATAGCATACATTAATCAAAGGGTGATAATAAGATTCTGGACAACTGTTTATCAAAATAATTTGTCTGCATAAAGGGACTGTGGTTGTGAAAATATCTATATGTCTCATCAACATTTTTATTATGTGGACATGAAAGGGAGTACCTGCTTGAAGAAATAACTTTGGAAGATTTATGCCAACCAAAATCCATCCAGAGAATGAACAGGAAGTGCAGACCACTGAGTCACACAGAGTTTATGAACATTTTCATCTTTATTTTTTTCTATCCTTTGTCTGTTCTCTGAAGCACTGATTGCAGAGTTCTCTTTTGCACCCTATTGATAGCCTATCCAGGTAGTCCCACTGCAGTCCTTTAAAGGAAATGATGCTGACCTTCCGAAGAAGAGAGGAGAAATGGCCAATAAACTGTTGTTCAGATACTTACAGATCGCAGGAAGTGGTAGAAACTCAAATTAGCCTTAAACAAAATAGTTCCCCACCTTCAAGTAAAATAAAATTGAATGGTATCACCATGGAGCACAGACTGTGCAAGAAGTCTGTTCAAGGGCAAAAGAAGCAAAGACATTTTGGATACATCATCTTGTAATGGCTTGTTCCCATCACTTCAGTAAATTAGTCCTGACTGTTGTGGAATGAGAGGTGTCTTAATCCTAATAGCTTCTCCCCTTGCAAGTAAAGATAAAACTGATTCCCATTTCTTAGAGAAAATCATAACTTCTTCATTAAGTAGATGGTTTTGTCATACTTGATTACATCCAAACAGGACTTCTATATAGATACATTTCCAGGTTTCGAGTTAGGTACCAGTCTATTTCCTGAGAGCAGCAAAAGTGACTCTCTGTCCATTGAATCACCCCATTATTAAGAGGTAAGTTTTTTTAAGAAAGAAGACTGGGTAGTTAGTATAAATTGGTTAGATCATTTTAGCAAAATCCAACCAAAACTACTAATATCTCCCAGGCCTTAGAAGGTATGAATTAGAGGATCAAGCATTTTATACTTCTTTTATCTATATTAGTGTGATATACATTTGTTATTCTGCATTTGCAAAGGGCTTTGAAATAGTTGAAAATGAAAACAAGTTTGTTTCCCATTTGGAGGTAAAAAAAAGCAGACAATTAAGATCAACTTGTGTATACTGGAGGTTTCCTTGTATTTAGTATCATCTAAATGTTTGTGTGGCATCTTGAAAGTGGAATACATTATATAAATATGTTAAATTTCATCCGTTGCATGAGGACTCACTTTGTTCCTGATTTTTTCTAAGCAGTCAGTTGCTACTTGGAAACTTCTAGCATCCAGCTTTGTGCAGGAAATTTTGAGACAGATGTGATATCTGTCAAAACATTCTCTTTGTAGCTGTTGTTAAATGTAATGCAAACCATAACAATAACTGCTTCTGGAGGATCGGTCTTTTCTTTTGAGAAACATTTCACCTGAAGCAATGTTAAGCTTAATGTTAGTAGTTAACAGTCCTGACCCTGAGCAATACATGGCTAAATACCTATGGGTACTTGTACCTGTCAATATTTTTGTCCCTATGTTAAAATTGTACTGACTGTAGATGCCAAACTGTGAGGGCCAAATAAGAAACCAATTTTAAACATCAACACTTGAATATGTACTTATACTTCAGAAAAATATTAATTACAGTTTGAAATTACTACAATTGGGGAAAGACCTAGGGAATACTCTTAGGAATATCTTGAGTCTTTCCTATGTAGCTTCAAATACAAAAATAATTATTGGAAGGTCTTAGTTTCATTCTTTTCCCACATGAAAATCATCCTATGTATACTTCATGATTTTTCTACATCATCAGTGAATTACCACTACAATGAAAGCCTGGCTAGAAATAAAGAGGGATTTTAAGCAGATAAACCCTGTGAGGTGACCTCCATCCAGACAGGTTCACAGTTAGGATATGACACAGAAAGCTGTTAACTTACATTTTGCATTACCATGTGTGCCTTCTTGCATAGTGTTCATGTTACCTTTGGCAAGTATTGCTAGGAATTATCTTGCTACCTTCTCCCACAGGTTAGGGAGGACTGCTCAGAGGGAACCTTCATATTTGGGTTTTTGGAGATGGAAGAACATTTTTTCATGAGATAGTCTCCAAAATACCAAAGGCTGTTGCTAATATAGTCACTCATTCCCATGGATTGTACCATACTTCTCCTCTCTGCCTCCACAGTCATGTCTTCTCTATTTGCTCTATTTAATTGTGGGTTGTTTGAGGGTTTTTAAAAACATTTTTCCCATGAATTGACTGCCTAACATCCTTGTTATTTTCCCCCACACCCTTCAAACAAGATAGAGATGCCTGACTTAACCTTGCAACACTTTGAACTGGCTCCTTCACTTTTATCACTCATTTCTCCCAAATAGCTTAACACATGAGTGGGTCTAGGAATAGAAGGGAAAAGAAGGAGCACTACAAAAAGGCATGAGCAGAAATAACCCTTTGCACTTATCCTGCTTATGCAGCTCCCCAGTGTATTCTGACCTCTTGATCACTGAAGCAACTACTCACCTCTATGGCCTTGTAGACCAGAAAATATGGCATTGCCATTGCTTGCAGGAGGCCAGAGGCTTTGCTTTGAGGTAACTAGGGACTTGGACTTTTTCTGGACTTAGCTTATTTGGCTGTACCAGCAATTTTCTAATTCTTACTACTATGTTTAGTCTAAACATCTGGAAGACTATTGAAGACTTCGTACAGAGCATGGAGGAGTACAGGCATGGGCTGACAGCAGAGGACTTGAAGGTGCAATTACAAGTTAATACTGGAGGTCCTAAGTGTATAAAAAGCTAATCAGTAGTCAATTGGTGGTGAGCATAGGAATGCAACCTTGAGAGCTGGGCAAACTAGGAGTAGCAAAGAGGATGCATAACATTTACTCAATGTAGGTGGGACTGCAAGCTTGTGATGAAAGAGGAAGGGGTAGAGCATGCTGGCAAACACATCAAAATGCCTCTGGGAAGGGTGATGATGACTCCTCATATACCCCCAGCAGGCAGAGGTCATCTGCCAGTCGTCCCAGAGGTGAGTATAGCACCAGAAAAGAAAGGATAGATACTGGAACTTTTCTATATGTATCATTTCAACTGGCTCTAATCTGACCTATAGAAATATTAGTGTCATTTTGATCAGACTAATCACGGATTAGGCTGTTAAGGCTCTGGTTAGACTAATACTGAATTCTTGGCTCTGCATGCACAATGTGTTGCTTTTGCCCATAGAAAAGAATTTGAATGTAACAAACTGGTGGGAATTCAAGCAGTTTGTTTTGTTACTTGGATACTACAAATTGGTAACACCTCTTGATGGTAGCTTTGACAATCAGGCTGTAAATGGGTTATTGATGTGACAAGGACTATATTTTACCTTTAACTCACTGCAGGTACAGACGATGACAGCTAGTCCTCAAAGTGGGCAAGAGTTTTAGGCAATCGTTCATCCAAATGTTATTTCTTTGCACTACCAAGTAGCTATGTCTTCCTTTTTGTGTTGACAACCACTTTTTTTTTTCTTTCCTGGAAGGGTAGATTCAATAACAAAGACTAAAAGACAAAATGTAAAACTACAAGCTCTTTTAAAAATGTTATGTGACTGACAGAGAAAAAGAATTGTACTCTCAATTGTAAGGTTAATAAGTAATATTAGAGATTTCAAGAGGACATAACCATACATAACATAACTGTTCTTATACTGATAGTGTAATTAATATTCTAGCCCTTGAAAATTATGTCTGATTACAGGTTGTTTGCATATCGGTGTCATCATTTTTGCCTTTCTAGCTAGTACAGGGAAACTTGAGATTAAGAAAAACATCCCTTTGTTTTGTCATAGGTTTAATCTTTGATAAAGAATCTCATGCATCTCTGCTAATTATTCATTTTCATTATCAATTTATGGGTCAAACTCTTCCAAGTGGGGTCCTATCTGTAAAGTAACTTTACCTTCTAAAGCAATTGATGCCACTGGAGGGTCTGTTCATCTGCAAATTGAGTCTGTGAATGCTCACTGGCAGTGGGACTGCAGTATTAAAGAGCAGCAGCTGACAGTGGCTGAGAGGAAAAGCAACACCAATCTTCATCAGTCTTTTCTTAGCAACAGCAGAGCACTATAATTGTCATTTCAAAGGAAAGTGCTGCAGTAAGTGATCATATCGGGGGAAGAGGAACAGTATAATCCACTCATAGCATTACCAAATTATCTTTCCAGTGTTTTGCAAGGAACTTATTGGAACATTTTGCTTCTGTCCTTTAGAAAAATGTTAAGGGCATCCTAATTAGTTTTTTCTAAGTCCGTTCTCTTGAACTGAAGATGAGCTCTTTACAATGAAATGTTTTCTTGTTTACATTTGTTCTTTTGAATTAAAACTGAAACAAAACAAAAAAGCAAGTCAGTATTTCATGGACTAGGACACAGATTAAATTAACATTATTCTTTAAAAAAAAAAAGAAAGAAAGAAAAAAATCATCTTTGAGAAGGAAGGTCTGAAGAGAAAACCAGAAAGCCACAAATGTGTGAATTGCTCAAGATTTTGCTATCAGGTGCTTAAATCATAACTGCAACAAATGGACACCTCCCACATACCCATATTTACCAATTCCTTAAAGTGTAGAAAATTCTTCAGATCTTTTAGAATAACATTCTTTTCAGTTTCGCAATACTCATAAAAGCTCTCATTTATTTAGAGAATATTAACTTAATAATCAAACAAATATGGTTTTACAAGACAAAGCCCCAATATGCTGTTTTCACCAGCAGAACAAAATACAAGCATCACCAAAAATTTAAAAAAAAAGTATTCAAACGTTATATGAGTTCAAATATGATGGCATATAATGAACTAAGATCCCCAGATTAAAGTTTTGAGAACATTAACGCATACTTATAAATGCCTACAGATGTACATGATAACAGAACCTTAGTTGGTAACTACTTTAATCATTTGTCATTGTTGTGCTAAAATTGAAAGTTTTCCTTCTAAGAAGACATTTTCCTTTCTAGAATAATAAGAAATGTTTGAGTTAACAGAAAAAAACTTAACATTCACGTTTCAATTAGAACTGTAGTTAAATTAAACAATGATTAAAATAATTTCAAAATGGAAAATGGGACTATATGGTTCCCTTTACATTTTTTTTTAATTTTAGGATAAATTTTAATAAGATCAATATTTTTCTACAAATCCTTTCTTTTTTGACAAATCGGTAGGCTTACTGAGGAGCTTTTTACCAAGGGAGTTTTCAATTCAGCATGCTCTATGTGTGTTGTGCAGATATATATCCCTGTACTTCAATAGGTCCATAAAAGAGCTGATGAGAACTTTGGTTCTCTTTTAAAAGCTCCTATCTGCAGTGTTGAAGTTGGTAATAGCTTTGTCATTAACTGCAATTACCAAAGAGTGAGGATTTTAAATGCTACGATTTCCTTTTCAGGTCATTGTGGTTGACTTTTTTGGCATTTTTTAAAACTATACTGCTTTTTACTTTATCATTTCTACATTAAGCAAACAAGATAGTGACCAATGTGAACCTAACCGGACTTGTTCCTTAGCACTTTCACATTTGAATCCTATTGATTTTTTGTGAATTTGGGCACAACCATTGGGAGCATGTGCTGAGCACAGGATTCCTACTGTTGTGCTCACCCAGACTAACTTTTAAACACTTCCTCTAGCTCTCTGTCCAGTTTCAAGATGACACCAGAACGAGGTAATTTAGAGTTATTGGTCTCTGGGCATGTATGAGTAACTCAGACTGTAAAGTTCTAAAACAATATTACCAAAAAAAAGAAAAAACATTCTACAAAGCAGTTATGTTCCATGTAGCTGTGTTTTCATGCATTTATTTTCTCTTCTGATTAAAGTGATACTTATGTGGCTTCTGATAATTGTAGACTCTCATGATTCCCGATTGTTTCTGAATTTACTTGCCTATTTTGAATGAACCGGGACATTTTAAATACTTTTTTTTGAATATACTGCCAAGGCTTATCTTCCTACTGTATCAATCACAAGATAAATACAAAGTGTCAGTCATCATAACAGTAATAAGTTTAAAATGCTAATGTAGTAAATTAAAGCTTATTTTATGACAGTGGGCAGCATCTGTTCTGTGGCGATGGAATTCAAATTTTAGCTATAATAAATAGGATACAACACAAATATGTAATTAAAATTAACCTCTCTTTTACACAACAATTGCATAATTAACAAAAACTGAACTTAAAACTCTCTCTTACTGTATTTGACTTTGATTATAAAACCTCAACTCTGAACAGATTTTTGTTTTTCATTAATATGCATATCTCTTACTGCATTTTCATTCCACATTGTTTGCTCCATATATTTTCACACTTGACACTGTGAATATTCTCCCTGTACTCATCCGTACCCATTCTAATTTGAAAGGATGCTTGAGACACCTGATCATGAGCTAATGTCTCCATGGGTTTAAGTTCATTCTAGATTTCAAAACTGATTTCACATATGACATAAATAGCTATCCATATACCTTGACAAGAGCAGAACATGCTTATAATGTGTAGGAGAAACAGGGAGATGTCTTCTTGTATGTGTCGCTCATAGCATAGCTTGGTAGTTCTTCAAGTCCATATTTCACTGATGCTCGGTAGGAATGAATGTCCCTTTTAGATAGAGCAGGGAAGAAATGGAACGAAGTGCTTCTTTCAGGTTGATCCAATAGTCATAGCTCCAGTGAAAAAGCATGAAAGAACAACCTGAAAGGCTTTTTAATAACGACATTTGGATGATGATGAACCTGAAGTAACAGTATATGCAGGCATTCCCTCTGCCCAAACCTTCTACCTACTAACTTATCTTTTAAAAAATATAGTCCCTGCCCAGGTCCTGACTCAGAAATAAGTGTATTTAAAAACATGGTTGGGCAGGGGATGGGAAGATCATAACTGGTATAATGAACAGTACACTTAATTGCAACACTTGAAGCAGAGACAATGTGGAAGAAATAAGAACCTGAAAGGCAAATCCACAGTATGTAGCTCAGAAAGGAAATGGTGCCTTACTATTGCCATATTCAAGTACTTTCAGGTACTTGAAAAATGGCACAAATTCAGGACCCTGTGCAAACTTTAACTACTTAATCCTTACCAATCAATTACAAATAATATCTTTCTCTTACAAGTAAAATGGAACAGTTTCTGAGTCAAAATTTTGGAAGGATTTGCTGATGTATACACAAAAAAGTAATATTTTAGTGGTATTTCAATGTTATTAAATAAAATTATTTCCATTTTGCTTTCACACCGCCATAAGAGTTTTTGTATAGCTAGAGAAGGAAACCTGAGATTAGGAAGTCCGGTATGAAGTCAAACAGTTAACAGTAGGAAGTGATTAATCCATCTCAGCCTTAACAAGTGATGCTAGAAAATAATTTCCAAGACTAATTTTTTATGTACTAATATTTTTGGACAGTTGCGTCTTTTCTAGTCATGTTACTGGTGTTGATTAAAATGAAATTGTGCTGGCCCATAATATCATTTGGTAGTCCTTTTATGTGGAGTCTTTGTTCTGATGGGGTGCTAGGTAAATAAAATAAGTACATAAAATACATCTGTTTACCTATCTGTACATTTTTTATCAGAACAGAGTTGTATATCCCTATTAATTGGAACACTTTTTGTTTTGTTTTGATAAACATTAATTCTCCAAAGTGTCATATGTTGAATAGTAAAAAAAAAAACCCCAAAACCAAAACCAAATCATAACCCCAGAATTAGCTGATTCTGAGAATAAAATAAAGTGGAAATCCATTAACCTGCCTTTGCTGAACATCTATGTGTTTATCTCAGTGAGAATCTCCAGCACTTTACTGAAATGTGAAAGGATATGACCCTCATGTGTTAAGTATACCCTTCCTTATTGCCATGAAAATAAGTTCAGATTTGGTTAAATTATGAAATTCCGGAAACCATATAATCAGTAAAGACTTTATAAGTTTGGCAAATGTATGTATCTGTTACATGGTTTTGAGATATGCCAGAGGACTGGTGTTCATCTTTGTTCAGCGGTCATTTTAATCCATTCAATAGCAATTCTGTACTTGCAATTTATAAATAGAGCTTTTCTTCCAATTATATAAAAAACCCAAAACCCTTGTTTTAACGGATGTCACATTCTATGGTACCTGTAGTATACTCTGTCTGTCTAGTTTTCATTAAATATCAATACAGCAGGATGTGATTTGCCAAAATACACTTTTATTTTTATTGACAATATGCAGTTTTAGAAAATAGAGGTCTGTCTTTTTTGAAACATAGATTCATCTTTCTCCTGTTTGGTTTTCATATGTGATAAATCAAACAGGGTCACGTCGCTCTGAAAGAGGTAAATACAGAACATATGGAAAATGAAAAATAATTTCAGAAAGAGGAAAACTGTATTTTGATTAACTTAAAAAGCTAACGTACTCAAAGATACAGTTTCCAAGTTTTATAAGGATATATGGCTTGGTACAGTATACAGTAGTGTTAAAAAAAAAAAAAAAAGTCCCTAATTTCTATCCCATTGAGATGTTGGTGCAAGAACCTGGCATTGTGTTAAAGTTAACCCTAAACTAAAATATACCTCTTTAAAACATTTTTAGTGTCCTTTTTCCAACTATATCATATTTATTTTGGGACTTTCAGAATCCCTGAGGATAGGTTTAATTGCTCCTACAGAAGTGATACCAAACCCTTTTCTTTGGATACCAGCTGAATCAGAAAATCACCGTTAAGCTCTCCTGCTGAATCATGGGACTAAGAGAAATCAAATAAAATCCTGACTTACTTCAGGGGTTATGGTAGCAAAGAATTACCCATTGACTTGGACAGACTCATGTGTTTTAATCTGTATTTAACTTACCTTATGCCCTGTAGGACAGAAAATTTTCTAGGAGATTGTACCTGTTTCTGAGCTCATAAACTCTCTGACAGTATATGCTACTTTTTCTCTCTTTAACACTGTGTATAATATGAACAATAATTTAGATAGCCTTCTATGTGTTCAATAAATTGTTGTTATCATTAGAAATGGTTACATGCTAGGTGTTTTGTTAGGAATTTTTCTTCAACTTTTATATGTGGGTAAAATTTTTAAGAAAAGCTGTTTCTTCTTGAAAGTAATTATTTACTGAAGCAGGAACTAATATTGATAGAATTAAGTTTAAAAGGGAGAGTCTGTGGTTGAGAGATCACTGGTCTTAGCAGTTTTGCATTTACAATTAAGTTGAAATAATTGATTGTTTTAAGCTGTTTATTTTCTTTGTGTCAAGATTATTACTTCAGGAAACATAAGTTTTCTCATAAACAGTTGAAAAATTATAAACCAACTGAAACACTGCAAAGACATTCTGCATCTCCAACACTATAGGAAATAATTAATTCCAGTGTACAAAACACATTTCAGACATAGGATGTAAAACAGTCTTACCTAGGGAAAGGTCTGCATCATGAATAACAGGAGAAAGACTTGGCCTTTCTTAGCTTTAATAATTGTTGGTAAATAATTGGTTATACAATATAAGACTCATAATTTGGTGTTTAACAGATGAAGATTTCAAGAGAAACAGCTAAGCTTGTTGTTTCTAACAGATTACAGGTTTTCAGAAATTGATTGAATTAAAAAGAAGATAACCCAGACATTTTCCTCATTTTAAGAATAGGCAGATGCTTTAAAACAAGGAGTGAGGATACTCACCCTGAATAAAGAATGCCTTGCTCTACCAAAATCATGTCATAGCCATAATGAGGTTTTGTTTGTCTCATTAATTCTGGCTCTGAGAATGCAAAATGCCTTGCAATACCTGAAGCAGTCAATGGTTACTTTAGTTAAGACATTTTGAACTTCTGCATTGTAGATGTCTAAAGCTCAGCTTGTCAGCCTCGGCTCCCTTTGTAATGAGTGGAGAACGATCGACAGCTTTGATTTATCAAGCTTATTTTACAGATCAGCATGAGGATGAAATTAAACATAGCTTAAAAGTGTTTTTTTCACCCTAAAGGTCATGAAGAGAATGTAGATAGATATTGGTAGTGGAGATGCCTATGTTCAACCATGTGAATCCCATCAGGCACGTTAAAAGACCACACCCAGAAGCTGTTGAAGAGAGCATTTTGCAGTTCAGAGAACAAATATGATCTGATGATGGTATCATTTACACAGGTGCATTGTTTTGGTGTGACAGGTTTTGGTTTTTTCTTTTGTAAACTTGTTATAGGAATCCATCTCACTGTTATGAACTACTACCGTGAAGTTCTGCAGCTCAGAATAACTCCTGAGATATTTTCAGCTCAGCACCAGAACCTTAAACTAAAGAGTAAGTTTCCATCAGAAAATAAGGACCAAAGTGTATATTGAATCAGGCTATCTACCAGACAAGCAAGAAACATTGTTTGACATGAGATAAACTGTGATTGCTCACATGGTTAAAAATAATCTGAATACATGCTTATTGTTGCTGAATCCAAAGAATGATTCATTGCAGGTAATGTCTGTTGATTAGCCATGCATTTATTAAAGCTCTTGTGCTTTTTTTTAGGATTTGTGCAGCAAAATACTTATCTAGACATTGTTTAGCAACTCCCAGAGGAATAAGTGTGTTTATATGCTGTCAGAATTATCAGTTCTCAGTCATTATTTTCTTATGGGTTACCTTTTCATTCTGTTCCCCCTGCTCAGTGATCAGAGAGACTTCTCACTTGCTGATAACGTAGCCTTCAACTTTCCTGACCTACTCAGATTTCTATTAAGTTTCCATGAAGTAAAATTCCTTATGATGACCATATGATGGCTTAATATTATCTTACACAGAATATTGGTTAAGGGCTCCACAGCACTGGAGATGGTATTCTTCCATTATCATGGTCTCTTTAATTTTATATTTCCTCTATTGACTTACTTTGCACTGGACTCTAAATGAAAGCTATTAGTAGTTCCACTTCCCCCCCCCCCCCCAAAAAAAAAATTATATAAAATGGGGTGTTTTAAGAAAAATCCAAGAAATAGTCAGAATTTAATTTTCACTAATCTCAGATATGTCAAATATAGCACTACTTCATACAACATAAATCTTGTAAAGCTCTTTCTCTAATAACTATTTAAATGCAGAAACAAAATGGATTTTTGAATGATGAACTCTGTTTTGATCAGCTATTGAAATTCTTCTGTTCTATGCTGCAAAAGCATAACAATGAAACAGGAAGATACATCACGTCTGGACCAATATGAAGGTTTTGGTTGTTAATGTCTTCTAATACAAAACAGTAGGAGAAGTGCTTATCTTCAATACAGTGTTGTAATAGAGAACAGCTTATCTTTAATATTAGGTGAAAATTGTGCATGCTTCAGTTGGTTAGAGAAAGGATTTAAAAATAAATAGTAGTGAAAATACTGTAACATTTTTACTTTAGAGCACCTTTTTTTCCAATTTCTAGCCTCTGCCTTCACTTCATGGCTCTAAACATATTCTAAAGTTGCTGTATGGATAGCATGGGAATCAGAAAAAACAAATGTATGTGTCATATTTGGCCTTAGGAAATCCAAACCAACAAAGAAGTTTGACATCTACTGGTTTTCGTAGATGTTAAACTCATTGAACACTATGAAAAATCAACAGCTCTGAAAATCAGACCATTTGTTCTGGAGTCCAAAATGGATTTAGGAGTCATATTGAAGGGTTTAGGATTTAAATTAATTTAAAACGGGTTATTTTTTATATCGGACCTTAGTCACTGCTCAAGGCTTGGCTTCTGCAAACGTTAAACACACACATTGCTTTAATTTCAGAATTCAGATAGGATTATTTCTATGAGTAAAGCTATATAAGTGCATAAGTGTCTTCAGCATCATGAAATAAAACCCAAAGACCTGTAAATATGCTAACAAATTTGGAATTTTAAGCACTGCCTCCTAAACATCAATACATATTAATCATAAATGTCTTTGTATAACTCAGACTTTCCTTTACTGGTATTACTTTGGGCAAATAAAACCTCAAAAACCAAATTACATGCTAAAGTACTTCACAGTACTTTAATAAGCTGTCGGGATTTGAGCGTCAGAATTCCTGATATATCTGATTTATGAAATCTAATTCCATCAATCCATTAATGGGATTCAATTCCACTATTTTTTTCTACTGCCTTACCTATAGAGATTCACATATATATTATATTGACACATATTCATATATTGTATATATAATGTTTAGCACACATTGTTCGTACATGGTATGCTTGTTTAGAAACCATCATTAATCGAATCTGATATTTTGATGAAGGCGGTATTATATGCTTATTTTTCCTATTTCCTGATGACTTTTCTACTATCTTTTAGAGATTTGCAAATTCCCTGCCATTTCACAACAGGAAAAACATGAACTGTGTTTTCTTTAATACATCCAATTTTCCATTTCAATGTTTGTCTGGGAGAGGAAATATGCAGCTTCATATTTCTCTCCTAAAAACCTGCTAATTTTAGCTACCAAGTTGTCAGGATGTCATACTGACACTTATACACAAGTATTTGAAACCTGTTAATCCTCAATCTAAAACTTCCTTTTCAAAGAAATAGAACCCCATAGCTCTAATAAGCTTAAAATTAGGCTTTAATTGTAAAAGAGGAAGAGGATGACTTCAAGCAGACCAGAGATTTTTGAAGCTAATAAGAATCTGAAGAATAATAAAATTAAAAAAAAATAAAATAAAAAAAAATTAGGCTGTTCTGAGGAAATGTCTCATCAAAGAACTCTTTTCAGATGTTTCCCAAAGGGATATTTGAAAACTGTAGTACTTGATTAATTTACATTAGAGAGGGCAAAGTGTCTTGAATATACAGATAGAATAATTTTGTTGTGATGGAAATTTGGACAATTCTATCTAGTAGAATTAATTTTGCACTAATCAGCTTTTTTAATAATTTCTAAAAATTACAAGTGTTTTGTTTTCTTTGTTAATTTTATCTGCATGGCTTTGATGTGAATATGCAATAAGTTATGTAAAGACATTCTTTACATACACTCAGTAGCTTTCAATAGTAATTTAAAAAGCATGGAAAATATACATATTCTATGGAGAGTCTTTAAATAAAACCCCCAGATTTAGATAGAAAGTAAAATAAATTAACATTCTAATACTGGTGTTTAATTAAATGCAGTTCAATTTAACGTACAAAAAAGAAAGGTATACTATACAAGTCTCTGAAGGATTTAATTATTTGAGTTTTACAGTTTATAGATTGATAGTGCAAGCTACTTCTGCGTTATATGTATTTCTCATTTATTCTGCTAAATAAAAGCCGTTAAAAGTTGTTCTGATTCTTTCTGGGTTTTTTTTGCCAAAAGTTTTAAATTGATGTTGTACATATATAAGGGTGGTGGGTTGATATGAAGGAGGAAAATAGTTCACAAAAAAAGAAAGGGAAATTAAAATTTCTTTCCTTACCACTAACAGTGAAGAGTGCATAACACATTTCTGTCAGTATTTCATGACAGTTAAACTCTATTAATGGTTGGTTGGGGTGGGGGTAAGTGGGGGGAGGTGAGGAAAAGAGGAGTTGGGAGAGTGATTTCTAACAGCTGCTCATTTATCTTTCTTGTAAACTCAGAGGTCCTTCGTCAGCAAGGATTACAAAAGTACTTGAGTATCTCCACGAATCAGGACCCCAGGATACTAGTTGCAATACAAACTTTAAAAAAAAAAAAAAAAAAAAAAGACTGTCTCTGTTAACCTTTGCTTTCTAAACGTTCTGTGCTTTTCCCCTTGTTTGACTCATGCTTGTTTTGAATAAATTATATTTTTGGCATTTTTCCACTTGGCTTTCTTTTCCATTTTCCAACCTTTACTCTGCCTACCTTTAATTTTACTATGTGTAAAATAAGAGAGAAGAAGCTAAGTAAAAAAGAAAGCAGTTAAACTCTTAATGTATTAAGTGTACCAGGGCATTAAAGTATCATATTATTCCTCATAGATACCTGCATCTACAGGAACCTTGCAATGTGACTGCATTTTTAGAGTAAGCCTTTCAACCTGGTGTCCTCTGGTAAAATTGACTACCTGATTTTGACATTTGGTTCTGCAGAAAACATGTGGGAGAGCTGTCAGTGAATAATGCGGTTCACAAAAGTAAACATCTGATTAAACAATTACCTACCCATCTAGTTGCAAATGCTTCTCATCTCCAGTAAAGACAACCTGATGAGGGCCGCTGACCCAAACAACCTGGCTAGGTTGTATCTCCAATTCTATCCTACCACCACTACTTTTTGTTATCCTCTAGTAAGCAAAAAGGACAGGCAGTATGGGAGATCATGTGCAGCAGTTAGAACCGGGTTCCCAGATTAAAATAATATCTCATACTTCAGGTCCTCCATCCTGCCAGTACAGCACAGCCTTGTCAGAAATGGTGTAGAAAAAAGCTACTGTGAAAAGGACTAAGGTAGAAGAGAGAATAATCCATGTCTTTTTCATTACCAAAATAAAATATTTGTCATTGTACCAACACATATATGAAAACCTATGTATAAGTGTATATAAATAGGTAATTTACAGACTTTGGCTTGGAAATAGAGCTACTCAAAGTATTAATATATTTAGAAAAATTAGTATATTGCCCATCTATAGCTTCTATGTAGGAAATAAAAAAAGTTGATCAGGAAGTGATTAATATAAATGAGTTTAGCTTTCATATGCACTTATTTTTAGGGGAACAGATGTTGTAGAAACAAATAATGGATTATATGTGAAGAAATACTGCACATATGCTCTGGGATTACAAAATAATATCATATTTATTACAACATGACTGGTAGACATCCCTTTTGAGCTCTGCAAATTAGCCTGCCATGTATCTATTAGAAAACCTTTCCTTCTTAAATGACTTAGATAGTGGTAGTAGGAAATAGTTACTCAAAGGTGCAATGATTGCTAAAATAAAATTAATTATACAACGATGGAAATCTCCCTTATCTGTAAAAGCTGATTACTTTGAAGCAATAGGCAGTCTGGCAGCTTTAAAAAAAAATCTCTCTCAAACTGAAAGGTAAACTGGAAATGTTCAGTTCTCTTTTCCTGGATATTTGTAGTGAGAAATGCATAACATACATGAATATATATATTTTTCCACTAATAAAGAAAATCTATTAAGTCAGATTCATATGATTCCCCATATACATGACATGGTTTTGCTGGAAATAGCAACTAAACAGACCCTTGAAATGCCCAATTTCTATATCTTTATTTGAAAACTGCTTAAGTGTTACTATCCATGTGGGGAAAAACTAATATGCAAATAGTAATCTGTCAGCAAAATGTATAAGTTCTATCCTGTAGAATGCTGGTTAAAAGAAAGAAAAACATGACAGAATTTCCAATTACTTCAATGTATTTTAGATCAAATCCTTCAAAATTGAGTGTACCTGAATGGATAGATGTCTGGAAAACATATAGACCTCAACATCTTTGTCCTACACTGAGCTGATCATACCTAAGAAATAAGGAAATTAGATAAGATAATGGTAGTAAGACTATATATGTATATGTAAGACAGACTAATATAACTGCTCATGTGCAGCCCAGAGAATGTAAGTGATGTTTAATACTTACTTTTAGTATGTTTTGTTAGTCATAAAACCAAGTAAAATTAGTGTGATTATGATAAGCACTAATAAAAAAGTGAGGACAGGCATAAAGATCAGTCACGGGGAAAAGTAGATTCAAAGGACAAGTTCCTAAGAAGCGCCTGAGCTAGAAAAGACTGGTTTTGTTCTAATACCAGATTAATGAGCTGTCTCCAGGATTTCACCTAAGATTTTCTGCTGAGAGCCAAAGTTTTAGTTGTGGTTCTACAGTTCCTGAAGTTTAGGCACAATTTTGAAGAATATTATGGCTCTTTCCTCCTGCATCTGCTAAACCAGGTGCTTCTGCACTCAGCATGGGCTGTAACTTTAAATGATGAACGTTCCTGAGACTGAGTCTGCAGGATCTCATGTAAGCTGAGGGTGGGGAATTTAGGACCTACCTTAGTGTTACACAGGAAAACTATGGCAGGGAAAGAGATGGGGAGCAGTTCCCATTGTTCATCTTACTCATCTTTTGGTCGCCTGTGAAAATCAGCAAGTCCTTCCCAGCTTCATGCACGCTTTGTGGCAATGGTACTGATCCTCACTGCAAAGAAGACCACAGACAGGAATTCTATTAAATTTGCATCATAACATAGATATAAAAATGGCCGTTGCACTTAAATACATAATCTTAATTCTGACTTTTCCCGGTTTTCATATGTGTCATTTTGCACACTTAATAATGCTTGTGTATCATAGTTTTGTCATATTAACTTCTAGATTATTTAACTTCTGGGATTTTATTAAAATAAAGAAAAAAATCAACACCATACTTGTGGCTAATCAATTTTGCAGCCTCATGAACAGTTGTGCTAATTTATCATTTGAGCTGGGGAAAAAGACCTAGTAGGTACATGTTGCTATCGTGCATGAGGTTAAGAACAAAATATTATCAATAAATCAATAATCATGAAAGACTTTGTCCGGTAGGTTTGGATTGTACATCCTTGCACGGGAAAAAAGTTTTTGAGTTACATCATGGCTCTTCTTACAGCAAATACTTGGGAAATTCACCTGCAAATGTGTAGTACATGAACTAACCTGAAAATAGGTGGGTTAGATATCTCCACATGACCTTGTCTTACAGAAATGCTAAGAGAAAACCACCACAGACTACCAACAGGGTTTTTAAATGGTTGAAAGCTAGCACAGATGACAGGTAACCACAGCTGTAGCTTCAGAGGAAATCAAGTGCTGAAGTTAAGCATCACCTAGGTGCTTATGAGTAACTATCAAAGCCTAAAATCCCATCTAAAGACAGTTCAGAGAGACAGCACCAAATACAGAATATTGGCAATATATGATTCCCCCAAAACAGCTTCCTCAGTAAAATCTTCTCAAAAAAAAGCAGCCTGAATGAATTGTATACTTGCCATTGCCTATTTAAAACCTGTAAAAGGCAATAATCAATGCACATGCAGCTGCAGTGTTACCTACCTGATTATGAAAGGGTTCATGCGTGCAAACAATGCATTTCAGTATTTGGCTGGTTAATTGCGGGAACATTATTATAAAGGTGTGAATGAGGCCTGAAGGTCCTTTTAGATACTTTGCTTAGACCAGTCATAAAAAAAACAGACAAAAAACAACACCCCAACAAAAAATTCTCAAGGGGGGAAAAAAAAAAAGACTGTTCTTTGTCTAGCATTCTACTGGTATTTATTATTTTATTATTTATGCTACTGATACTTAGAAACACTAACCATAGAGCAGAATCTGCACTGTGCTAGATACTGTACATATATAGATCAATAGGGTGGCGCTTGACCCAGACAACTTAAATCTAGCGAAGCTTAAGGTCTTGCAATATGAAGGTGGAAAAGAATAAAATTTCTGAAGGTGCTGGAAGAATGTTGAAGAAAGAAATCAGTAACTAGATGCTTAAAATAACATACTTTACCCTTAAGAGTATTTCCTCCATTCTCAATTTGCCCAGGTAATGGTGAAACCAGTTAAGTGTAAACTTTAAGTCTCCTTCAGATGCAGTGAGTTGCTTCTATTTTAATTTTCATTTTTATCTTGCCTATAAACAGATATTTGAACAAGGAGGTCACACCAGTACAGACATACCATTTTTTCTTTTTATCCCAAGTTTGTCTTTCATCACAGAATTTCACCTTTTACTTGTTTAATGCAATAGTGTCAGTAAAAAGTTTGAGTTACAGCAGGTGGGAGTAAAGGAAGGTCACCTGGGCTGATGTTTCTTGAAACCTTTCTCTGAAGAAAATTTAAGGCCATTTGATGCAGATGAAAGACAAAGTTTTATAAGACACAAAAGTGACAAAAATTTTCTGTGTCTTATCTGAACTCCTCACTGTGTTTAGAATGGTTTTTTTTCAGACTTTTAGCTGTTTTCATGTTCCCTGTCTCCTTGGAAAGAAATTTCAGAGCAATAATTTTTATTACAATGTGACAGTCAACAAAAAGACATATGTCTCACATCCTTTTCTTACACAAAAATAATTAATTTCAGGTTGCATTTGAGTTGAATGTCCGTGATATAACCAACTATCCAACATGGACGAAGTAGTCTAACTTCATATATTGAAGTCAGACACCTGAACTCCTTCACTTTTTGACCAAAAAGCAAGAAGAGGATAAGTGATACTGTGACATGTGCACATATCTGTATTTACATTACATTTATATTATCTTACATTTATATTAAAAATATGTATAAAATAGGAAAAGACAGTGAGAAACAGACAGAAATCTATACTTTTATATCAAATGGGTCCAGAAAAAAAGTAAATAAACAAAAATATTTCAGAGGTTCTGCTGTTATTAAAGGGTATAAAATTATAGAATTAGTTTTGACAGTCTGAAAAAAAGAAAGATGCGTCTCACTTAACATTCCTGGAGTGAAGCTCAAAGATTGCCCCATAAGTTCAAAACAGACTTCCTCCTTTCAGTTTTACCACCTGATCTGGGAAATCGTCCACTTTCATGGAGCAACTGCAGGTGCTGATCTGATTAGTTACCTGTAAATACCAGCCAGGTATTATGAATCTTCACTTCCAAAACCTTACTCTACTGTAACGCTGAAAATTTGAATATCCAAGATGATCTCCACTTAGAGATCAGCTGTGATATCAGGTTTCCTGTGACTATATTTCTGGCTGTATCTTTCACTTCCTCAGATTGTATCAATTGTAAAGGAACCAAAATATCTTCTCACCTCTATTGAAATGGAAGTTTCATGTAATGACAGAGCTGCAAAGTTTGTGTTATTGTTCATGTAGATCAACAGGTCCCAGTTTTATCACAGCACTGCAAATATAAAAATGTAAAATATATTACCATATGGTTTCGTAGCTATATCTCTTAGTTACAAAAACACGCAACTCAGAACAATTTTTATTTCAATTCAGCAAGTTCATGCTTCAATCCAAGTACAGAATTAATGATGCTCCACAATAAAACTCTTTTTTTTTTTTTTTTTTTTTTTTCCTTTTCCCTGAAGATTCAGCATAATCAGTTGCCTTGGTAAATACTGCCTCCATAAATACTCAGTGAAACCCTATTGGGGTGGGCAGGACATAAAAATCATCAGTACTTTCTCTTCCTCAGAAAAATCCCAGAAACAGCCAAGCTGATGAAGAAAATCAGTGTTCACATATGCATATGGCTATTATTTCAATTATTACTTTGAAGAATTAGTTTCAGAGCATATATGATTTAATTATGTTATTCAGAGACAGGTAGGGATTATAACTGATAACAGTTAATAACTTCTGTAAAGATTATACAGATGGTATAAAACTTACATTTTAGAAATTTAAGTTAAACTTCTGAAGTTTTTGATCCCAGGAGCTACCACTTAAAGGTCCAGAGATTTTAAATTGCACTTGAAATAAACTTTGTAGACATTTTGATCTGAGATACTACTTCAGAGCATGCACAATTGTTGCCTGAGACTCTCAACCAGTGTCTGATTATTTTATGCAAATATATGGAGATTGTGTTATAATGTCAAGACAAAACAATGTCATTGCAAGTCTATGGAGATGAAATTATGAATAATAAGCTGAAATAAAATGAAACTAATCCCAGAGTGTGCCTATTGAAGTGATGCTACAGTGTCAAAATTATATTGGTAGATTTCCCTGCTGACCAAACTGTGATGTCCAGCTTTAAATAACAAATTGTAAGGCAACTAGGCATTCTCTTTTAGTGGTATTTTATGAAAGACAGGCAATGCTGAACAAGCTTATGGTATCAATCACCTTTTCATACTGTAAATTCTAAATCATACCTTCCCCTTCCTTAGTAATAAAAATCAAAATTGAGAAAAGTTAGAAGTGAACTGAAGGCAAAATCCACTTTACTACTTCAGCTGTAATCAGAAAAAAAAAATAAAAAATGGATGTATAGCCAACTACTCATTTTGCATAAAATGTGCTTCCATTACAGTCAACAAGCAGATGACTGCTGTATTTCTGAAGTCTGTCACTGGGAGCTTGTCAATGACTCTCAGAGCAGGACTCATGGCCAGCTGCAGGAGCCTGGAGTGAAGGAAGGTGAGGTGTAACCTCTTAAGAAATGAGCCAAAATAGCTACTGTTCATTTTATTTAGCCTGTCTTGCAGTACCCAAGCTCTGTCAGCAGCTACATTTGTCCAACAGTTTTCTAAGAAACAGGGTGCAGTGGTGGGAAGGAGGCAGCAATGTACCAAAATCTAAGCAAGGTTCCCATGTTAACCTGTTTTAGGAAATAAGATGGACACCAATATCCTTGACCTGGACTAGAAGGTGCTTAGGTTCCAGTTAAACCCTCATAAACCCTCTGTGATGCAGAAAGATTTCTAAACTGAACACAAAACTCTTCATCTTGCAGCATTTTCATTTGGACATAAAGGAGAGAAGGAGGCACCTCGACCGTAATGTGAGACTCAACATACAGTTGCAATGAACTACTTATTGCCATATAAAACAGTGCATACGCTTACTAAATTCCAATTATTTCTTGGCAACTCTCCACATTTCTGCTCTACACAAGAGAAATAAAAATTATATCAATCTCCAGGAAAAAGTGAGCTAGTTATTTTGTATTTATAAAGGATTTACAACTTGGACATGTTTATCATGGAGTAACTGGTGCACTGCAAATTCACATGCCCAAAACAATGTAAGACCATACCACAAATCCTGACTCAGAGCATTTCAGTTATTGCTTACCTAATGTTGCTTACAGAAGTTTAAAGTGTGCAGGAACAGGTAGTACCTTAAAGCATGAAACAGGACTTGGATAAAGTGAAAATCCTGCAGAACGGCGACCCACTTCTTTAATCTTTTCAAGTGGTACGCACAACCTTCTCAGAGAATAAATTTCTTCAGGCATCTATAGAGTTCAGCTTCTGCCCATTCCTATAACAGCCCCTGTATCTACCTTCTGCGTAGACTGAGGGATCACCTGGGAAGGACCTTGATCCAGTAGAGCTGCATACAAATTTGACAGTATAGCCAAACACAGTATGAGGCAAGTACATATCAAACCGGAGCAGGAGAGGCCATTCTTCCTTCAGTTTCACATAGTAGTCATGAAAATAATTGTTTTGACACTTCAGTATGAAAGTATGAAAATACCATGTATGGTTTCTATCACTGCTAATGCTGAAAGCGTCATTTTTTATTCTGGCTTCCTTTGCAATCCACACAAAGTGGGAAGATTTGGCATGTTCTAGATGACTTCCAAGCACTTTGGTCTAGATCCAGTGATGAAGGCTGAGCACTGTGAAATAAAATACCAAAGAAAAGTTTGCGACATACTTGCCCTGCACTGTCATTGTCTGGGCAGGCAGAAGCAGAGAGGAAGCATAGCCAGGCTGAAGCAGAT
Organism: Haliaeetus leucocephalus; assembly: GCF_000737465.1. Taxonomy (NCBI): domain Eukaryota; kingdom Metazoa; phylum Chordata; class Aves; order Accipitriformes; family Accipitridae; genus Haliaeetus; species Haliaeetus leucocephalus. The sequence goes on along the minus strand of NW_010973034.1, from coordinate 4,358,724 downwards.
GACAGTCTCATTACTGGATTCTCAATGGTTTCGATTAACTAGTAAGATAGTCCCTAATCTGCCATGAAAAACATGAATGCTGAAAATAAGGTCATAACACTTTAGTATATCCAAATAGCATAATTAAAGGTGTGAAATGCTTATTTTACTTAGTGAGTTTCCATCCTTAAGTATTTTGAGCCTGATGAGGCCAATGTTGTATTTTTACATTTATGGTTATGCATGCTTAAATATTGAAATATGACACTTAAATTATGCAGATAATATTAAGGTCTGATTATGAATTATTCTTAATGCTAGGGAAAAAGTTACATTTTGAAGCATATGTCTTTCACATGTTTGCATACACCCTTTTCTGTATATTAATGTTACAGCCTCCAAGATCTGTAGATCTCCCAGAGTCTTTGTTATATCTTGACTTTTTTAAGGAAGTTGTACATGCTGATTTAATGTCCCTAATAAGAGACAGTAATTAGCAATGGAAAATCTGTGTTTTCATCATCCAGTTGCATCCATTGAAATATGTTCCTACCTAAAAAACCCCACCAAATCTACAATGATATGGACTTCTGGTAAAACCATGATGACGCTGCAGTTAAAGATACTGAAGCTGGAAAGATTTTCTTGGAGATGATGGGGCAGCTTTGGAATTAGTTAAACATTTTTCTACTTCATCTCATTCTCCTCCCGCATCCTTTCCCTTTTATTTGTTTTTGACAAACCATCAGTAAAAGAGTGTAGCTGCCAAATATATCCTTCTGTTGAAAGGAAATGAAGCAAGGAAGATATATTTCCAACCACATAAGAATTGTATCTCATAAAATTGCAGACATGAATTTCAGATTATGTTTGCTGCTCTTTCCTGATGCTTTTTTCCTCAGAAGAGACAAAATATATACAGAAAAAGAGCCTGTTTAGCCTGCAGATTTGTTCAGATTATGAAAATAAGTGATTATGTATTATATTCCATTATATTAAAGGATTTCAAGCTTCTGTTCCATTAATAGATGTTTATATTAGAACACTGTGGGACAAAATTGTCTGAAGTATTCAGACAACACCAGTTTCAGTGGAGAAACTTCACAGATGAATTTGTTGCGTGGAAAACTTTTCCATATAAAGTAATCATGTTCTCTGGCTTGACTAGTACAGATGTTATAACTGTACAGGACTATCAAATCAACATGACATCTAAAAATAGCTACACTAACACTATAGATCTTGATCTTATCAGTTTGATCTCCTCGAGGATCCTCAAAATGCAAGTCCTTAGAGAGCTGATGAATCAGGTGTATACAAAGCAAATCAGAAATTTCCAGGGACTTTCTGATAAAGCAGAAAAAATGAAAGGTACACAAAAGATTACTTATGCTCTCAAAAAAAACCCCAAAAACCAAAACCCACAACCCAACCCAAAAGCCACATCAAGGTGTCCATGTTTTTTGTAGAATTAGGTACAAAGAAAAGTAAATTTCAGTTCACAGTCATGTTACTTTTAGGCAAACTTTTTTCAAAAATCTGCACATTTTCACATTTAGTGTGTCTCAGACCTACAAATCTTATGTTGAAAAAAACAAGCTATGAATCCTTAAAAAAAACAAAACAAAACAAAACAAAACAAAACAAAACAAAAAAGACAAACAGCAAAACAAACCAAAAATTCCCACTACACCAACAAGAAAAACTATCAAAGCCAGAAGCCTTTAGGGAGAAATGATTGTCAGCATTCAAGACTGAAGTATATTTTATATATTACTTTTAGATGTATGCCAAGTAGTATTCCAGGAACTTTAACTTCATTACCATAGTTGATATGCAATTGTCCACTAAAACTAGAAATAGATATTTTTCCAAGTAAACATCAAGAATTAGTTGCATGCCTTTATAAATTCTTGTCCAACCTTTAGAAAACAAGTCCTTATATCAAACTGAAGATAGCAACATTGATCTGTAACACCATTTATGATGTTATGATAATATTAATGAAAAATAAATCTCTCAAATTTTTAAAATTTTATGGACTAACCATACATTTTTAAAGACAGTATGTTTATTTCTGATATATGATTTTTGGGGCAGTCCACAGATTTCACAGTTTTGTTTAAGATTATTTCAGAATGACTATAAATTCAGTATAATGTCCTGGTCTATTTATGCTTAATTGAGAGGTTATGTTTTCTACATATGTGCACATAGTTCTAAGTGGTTTGAAAACTATCTGAATGGTTTAAAAAAAAAACCAAATTGGTCATAGATTCTTCAGTAAAATAAATCTAGAAAACTCCATAATTATTTTCTTACTTATTAGCATTTTTAAACTCTAACTTGTGTTGAATGTTTTAAGCATTAAAGGTTTCTTCAAGTACTTTTTGCAGGGATATATTTATTGATCATATATACTTGTGCTAATATAGGCCTGCTATTTATTCAGATGTCTAAAAATCTTGACAAATCCAAAAGGTTTTAAAGTGTACCTATACCAAATTCTCCACCTGCACCTGTACCTGGTTAAAGAAAAACATCTACAGACATTTTTATGAAACTCTTCATTAAAAATAATGTACAGCAAACCAAGAATATGGTGAGAGTACTATCCTTGAAATACTTTTTTTTCCAAATGCAACCCATTTGCCAACTTCCATTATTTGTCACCATTTTTGAGTGATCTACAAAGAGCATGAGTTTCAGCTTTGAAATCCAGTTCATTAGCTGAATGTGTAGATATTGTCCTTCCAGTTCCAAAATATTTCTTAGATCAGCCCGCAGCAGTAAGCGAAATGGTGACCATCATTCAGATATCCCCCAACACTCATTTTTAAAGCATTGGATCTGTCTGATGGAGCTCAGTAACAGAAGCACAACACAGTCTGACTAGAATATCAGTTTGTGAAAGGGGAATGGGGAAATAAAAAAGGTGTGGAGACATAAATAAAATCCTAGTAATCCTACACTTCTTTCTACTGACCTTGTTAGTATTACTTATTTGTACATGTCTAGTGCCATTTCAGAGTGACATAAATATTACTCATGGCATACTTGCACTATTCCCTCTCCCCCCACCCTGCCCCAACCATTCAATACTCTTGTCTTGCTTTCTGTCACCTTTTGGTTTTACTGCCATCTTCTCCATTCTTCCCAGCCACTTACTACCACAGTAACTGCTGTGTCTTCCCTGCTATTCTTATTTAACCTGTACATGCCACTTAGGTAACCCACCAATTAACAAAAAGAAATACCCTGGGGGATTAATGTTGTTTGTCATCATATTGGCTGAAATTCTGCCACCATTAAAATCTATGGGAGTTTTGCAATTGATCTCATCTGAGCCAAGATTTCATTCCCAGTGTATTGAAGTAATGTCAATGGTACACAGAGGGAGCTAAATTTGAAAACACAAGGTTCTCTAATTAAAAGCTCCATTTCAGGTAATTGACTTTAGCATAAACAATCTGCAAAAAAGAATTCCAATGACATGGAGGATGTTTCTCAACTCTCTCTCTGTCGCCCTATGTCAATTGATGGCACCTAATTGACAGTATTATTCAAGAAGTCATACCTTTATTTTATAGCAAGTGCACAACCACTAACCTGTGTTTACAATTAATGCACCATAAATAAAACACATTCCTGATGTTAAATACATCCTACCTGATGGACAAAATATCATGTTCTTCCACATAGAAAACACTGTTTGTTTACAAGTTGCATTCAATGACAATCAAAATGATCTGTGGTTTATAATATTTTCTTGCTTTATATTAGAATCATTTTTTGTCCAAACATAAGAATTTTCTCACAGTAAGAGAGGACAGAGTGCCTTTTTAACTACTGTAAGGGTGCCAAGCATTATTCACACTGGAGTTCTGAGGCAACAGCCGAAACCATAAAAACCCAAGAGAATCATCTCATACATTTTGTCAGTGGTATAGCATACATCATTTTATAGAAGGAAATCAGTTCCTTTAATTTCGATGTATATTCACTATAAATTCTCTGGCACAATTTTGCAGTCTTGCAGACAGGTGTGGATGTTACTGTAAGCAACTCAAGTTAAGTTCCAGTTTGCTGCATATAGTACATAATAAAACATAATCAACTCCCTTTCTTAATATCCCATATCATGTTTCATCTTACTGTGTCATTTGAGACTCTATCTCTTTCTGGGGAATTCAGAATAGTAGGAAAATGAAAATCCTAGCTCTGACAGAGGTCCTTTATTTGGTGATATTTGGAAGTAATATAACATCATTGTTTTTATTAGTACTGTTCTTGTCTACTGATTTTTCTTTTTTTTTTCTTTTTTTTTTCTTTTTTATGTTTACCTTTTCCTCAAACATATTATCCTGCTAGGTTATACACTGATTCTTTTCTTCTCTCTAGAAAAAGTCTTTGTCTTCATATCTTTTTAGCTGTCTGAGTCTTAGTACCCCCACCCCACTGCCCCAAGGAGTTTTATCTTAATAGTCCTTCTCAAATCTTGTTATTTCCCGGTTGATTTTTCGTTTTAAGCCTATGACACAGGACGTGTTCTTGGAACTATTTGGAACTGTTACTTAGCTTTAAGGCAAGATCAGGAGCAGATGAATTTTTAAAAAGACTGATCAGACCATGAAAAAAGAAAGAAAAAAAAAAAAAAGAGGTCTATGCCACAGAATGAAATGCTCAACAAAATAAAGAAGAAATCTGGGGCACAGCTGTAGACTGTGTCTTACACAAAGAAGGAGCACTAAAGCTGGCAGGCTCAGACTGCTACTTCACAGGATCCCATCTTTGTGCTGAGCACAGTTAAAAGGGGGACATACTCTAAGGTCAAGATGAGAGCAACTTTGGTTTGACTTCTCCATTCCACAAAGAAAGAAAAAAAAAAAATCACTCAGTCAGCATATTCCTCTGAACAATTCATGTTTGTTAATTAAAAGTTGTTTTCTCATCTATTTTCTTTCAGTCTAATATCCTGTCAGGTCAAAACTGCTGATCTGACCATTTCCTTCAAAGTGACCGGCCTTGCTGAAGTCAAAGGAAAAATTCCTGTTAGCTCCAACAAGAGAAGAATATCACTCTCAGTCCTCAGAGTGCATGTCCTGCCTATACAGTGAACCAAACAAAAGAAAAGCCTACATATAAATCTCCACAACTAAGTTTGACCTCTGTTTTGAATTACCTAGAGTTATTTTGTGCTATAGTTAATGTATCTTATTTTTTCCTTGTTATAATTCATCTCACTTTTAAAAAAAGTGGTGTTGAGCCTATGGGGATTTTTGAGGTACAGAATAAATAGTTTACCTGTAACTAAATAGATGTGGAGCAATCCCTGTCTTGGAGCACATTTTATATTTTTTCTCCCGGTGGCACTACTTGCTAGTTCCATGAGCCTGTCTGAGCTCTCCTGTCTCCTCTCTTACTTCAGCTTTGCAGCACTTCTCCTCTTTTCATATATTCCTGATTACTCACCAGTCCTGCTTCAAGGTCTTTATTGTTACTCTTTTCCAAAGGGAACATCCTTTTGAACAGATCACCTAGCAAAAAAAAATAAAAATGGCTTCAAATACATAAAAGTAGCTACAAGTAAGACTCAAGCTCTTGATACACGAAGAGAAGGAATTACACCTCAGATGTAGGACTTCTTAGAATAAGAATGGGATTTTTCAAGGCATTTCATGTCAGTGTGAGTAGCTGGGTTATGTGGACAGTGATATTGAGTTTCTAAGGCTTTTTTAAAAGAAAAGGAGATGTTGCAGAAATAGCTACGGCATTATGAATACCTCAATACTTCTGAGGACTATGGGAAAAACTGCCTTTCTCACAAAATTGCCTTTACAAGGAGCTAAATGAATGGTGTTTGAAATCAGCTATTTTAATACTTTCAGTGGATTTTCAGCTCTGCACAGATTTAAGCCTGTTCAACATTTTTTTTTTTACTGCTCACAGCACTCTACTTGGTATGGTTATTGCTGTTTGTTAGGACATCATTAAAAACATCTGTGCTTTTAGGATGCTGAGAATTGTCCAGATGATCAAAATGTCCAGCCTCACTATCATGTATAAAACTTGAGATATCTTGTATAAAAATTCCCAACTGAATGTCATTTTTTTGTACATTGTACATATATAAAGTCAGAGGTTCTAGTTAAGATTTCAGTCTTGCATTAACCTTCACCACAGACAGACCAAAAAAACCAAAACCAACCAAACAAAGAAACAACACAAAACCTCATGCTGTTTAGAAATGGAACCTAACACCAAATCAAGAATTTGTGCCCGTGAACCACTACACCATTTCAAAACATTTAGCCAATTTCCTTACTTCCTTCCCAATTACCTGACAGATTCACTGCTTTTATCCTCTGAGTTCATGCAAAAAACAGATAACATTGATCATAAGAGTAAAAAATTTCCCAGTAATTAGAAGACTGAAGGGTTTAAAAATGTGGTTGCTATCTGAATAGCTTTTCCATCTCCCATGTGCACATGTATAGAATTACCATTTTACAGATATTCAGGTTGCATAATTAAATAAATACAGTCTCTTTTGTAAGCTATGAATGACAGGACTTGGAATACTTCCAATGGCGTTAAGGATTAACGAGGCAAGAATTTAGCTTCTTGTTATAGAAATTATTTTTTTTTGCCATGAAATCATAAAGTTACTGAAACAGAAAGGACCTGAGCATGTTCCACAGTCCGTTCTTTTGTATCATATAACACCAGCTGTACTCAAGTCACTTTTAAGAAAAGTTGTCTCACCTGTAATTAAAAACATCCTATTGTGGAGATTTGCTGTCCTCCTTAAACAGTTTGCATCCATTGTTTTTATGATTATTTTTAATTTTCCTGGTGTTTAGCCTAGATCTTCTTACTGACAAGCTAACAAGGTTCAACTTAACCATTGCATATCCTTTTGCTTTGCAGGTGTATTTTCAATATTTCTGGGCCTGCATTGTATTGCACCTTCATTTTCTCTTGCCCATACTAAATGGGGCTTTTTTTATTTTTGTTTTTTTTTTCTCTAATCTTTCTTACTTATGTTCATCCTTTTTTTTTTTTTTTTTCCATCTGGAAAAGGTCTTGCAAACATTCCAGAAGTTAATTCTCATCCTGTCTACAGGTATCTTCTTATTTCTGCTAAGAATACAACCCTTCACTTGACTTTTGAGTTTCATTCTGTCATTAGATGATTTCCCAATTTGCAAAGATTACATTAGATACTGACCTTGTCTTCCAAACTGTTGCTAATTTCGTACCATTCGCAAGTGCAACATGAATGCCCCCTTTAGCTAGAATGCTTAATTCAGTAATCAAGAAAATGCCAGGTAGTACCTTGATCAGAATAGATCTCGTCTGAAACACCTTTCTAGTATTACAGTGAACCATTGATAATTACTATGAAAATACAATTCTACAAGGTTTATGCCCCAAATATGATTGTTTCAATACATTGTATTTCCCTAGTTTGCTCATAAAATGTCACACGAGACAGTCAAAAAACTTACTGAAGTCAAACAAAATGGCAGTTGCTGTTTCATCCTTATTTGTAAGGTCTGTAGGCCTGTCATGGATATAAAGATGAGAATAAGAACAGTGTGACATGATCTGTTCTTGACGAGTGTGTTGACTGGCATATATTTTGCTACCTCCTAAGTGCAAATAATTTGTTGTTTGTCTCTATGTTTTTCAGTTTGGTACTTCTTTATTTACTATCTTTTTCCATTTCCTAGATGTAAATATCAAGAACACCTCTTAAAAGTGGAGAAATGAAAGATAATTATCTGTTTGTTCTAATGTTCTTTCCTGTTAATGGGATAATAGCTCTTGTTATGAAGTTGCCATAGGACTTAAAAGTTGCTGTGGCAGCATCTTCCTTTATCAGAGTAAATATCATACCGTTTGCCGGTGTGTCTCCCCCATCATCTTTCCACACTTTGAAAACTGTCCTTATTTGAAAACAAAACAAACTTAAGAGATATGCAGAGACCCACAGGAGTTTACCCAGAATGTATCCCAAATTCTGCTGCCTTCTGACAGAAATATCACATCTTATGATACAGGAGTTACAACAAAACTTTCAGATGTGTGTGGCACTAGCAATCATTTATCACCCCATGCTTTTCTACCACTGCTGAAGACATACAAGGCAACAGTAAAGGCAACAAAAAGTAGACATGATGAATGTTGTTACTAATCATTTTGTTAATAAGCAAAATCTGCCACAGTTTTCAAGCATTGACACAGCTAGATTTTCTCACTGGAGATCTTGGGGCTTACAGGATCTGAAAAAGTTAATGGCAGAGACTTGTATGATTCCTTGGTGTTAAAGCAGGGTGTTGGAGAATGTCCAGGGAAAGAAGAGATGATCCTCTATTGCCCTGGATCTCATGCTGACACTAGTATTTCTGCAAAGATATGTTCTGACTTATGTGGAGTAAGTGGCTACAGCAGTGGACAGTGACTACAACAGTGGACAAGGGGGTAGCTGCAGATGCCATCTATCTGGACTTCTGTAAGGCCTTTGACACCTTTCCCCACAATATCCTTCTCTCTCAATTGGAGAGACATGGATTTGATGGGTGGACTGTTAGGTGGATGAGGAATTGGTTGGATGGTCACATCCAGAGGGTAGTGGTCAAAGGCTCAATGTCCAGATGGAGACTGATGATGAATGGTGTCCCTCAAGGGTCTGTACTGGGACCAGTACTGCTTAATATCTTCATCAGTGATATAGATAGTGGGATCAAGTGCATCCTCAGTAAGTCTGCAGATGACACCAAGCTGAGTGGTGAGGTTGGCAGGCCTGAGGAATGGAAAACCATCCAGAGGGACTGGGACAAGCTCAAAAAGTGGGCCTGTGTGAACCTCATGAGGTTCAGCAAAGCCAAGTGCAAGGTGCTGCACATGGATCAGGCCAAACCCCAGTATTAGTACAGGCCGGGATTGAAAGCAGCCCTGAGGAGAAGGACTTAGGTGTACTGGTGGATGAAAAACCAGACATGACCCAGTAATGTGTGGTTGCAGCCCAGAAAGCCAACCATATCCTGGGCTGCATCAAAAGAAGTGTGGCTAACAGGTCAAGGGAGGTGATTCTCCCTCTCTATTCTGCTTTCATGAGACCCCACCTGCAGTACTGCATCCAGCTCTGGGATCCTCAGTTCAGGAAAGACATGGACCTATTGGAGCCGGTCCAGAGGAGGCCACAAAAATGGTCAGAGGGACAGAACACTTCTCTGGTGAGGAAAGGCTGAGAGAGTTGGGATTGTTCAGCCTGGAGAAGAGAAGGCTCCACAGAGACCTTATTGCTGCCTTTCAGTACTTAAAGGGAGCTTATAAGAAAGATGGGGACAGACTTTTTAGTAAGGCTTGTAGCAATGGGACAGGGTGTAATGGTTTTAAACTAGAAGAGAGCAGATTCAGACTAGGTATATGGAAGAAATTTTTCATGGTAAGGGTGGTGAAACACTGGAACAGATTGCCTAGAAAGGTGGTAGATGCCCCATCCCTGGAAACATTCAAGGTCAGGTTGGATGGGGGTCTGAGCAACTTGCTAGTTGAAGATGTCCCTGCTTATTGCAGGGGAGTTTGGACCAGATGACCATTAAAAGTCCCTTCCAACCCCAACTATTCTATGATTCAGTGATAATAAATAAAAGTTGTTCTGACATAAAATACCTGACAAACTATTCAAATTAGACAACACGTAGAAAAAACGGCATACAACACAGATGGAGAAATGATAAGACAGTATTTTCAGTGTGCTGAATGATACCAAAATGTCAATTTTAAAGTGAGATAGCAGTTTATAAACATGAAGATACCTTATCTGAAGAGCTAGATAGCAAGTGTGTGTCTCTTCTGCCAGATAAATTGAGCCTTGCAGCTCCAAGTATCACAGACTTCCCCACTGGGCCTCATTCCCCTCTGGTGCAGATTGGCTTCATCTCTACTACACATTTGGCCTTTCTCTTCTCTACATTATCTGTGGTTTCCCTGTGATTAAAGACAAACTTAAAGTTTGTGTGGGCTTTCCCCCATTCAGGACCTGAGTTACAGGCAAATTTTCAGAAGCAGAAAGAGGTTATGTGAAATGCAGCAGGACACAGAGCATGCAGCTTCCTAGGATGGAGGGAACCAGAACTGGTGGAAGCTTGTCCATCCTGCTTTTAAATAAGTTTAAATATATGTGGTGCATTGACCTTGGCTAGCCACCAGGTACCCACCAACCTGCTCTGTTAGTCCCCCCTTCTCAACAGAAGGAGGGAGAAAAAAACGACAAAAAGCTCATGGGTTGACATAAGGATCCTTACCAATTACTGTCTTCCCAGGTTCAGCTTCACTCCCAACTTCTCTACTTCCTTCCCCCGAGTGTTGTAGGAGGACAGGGAATGGGGCTTGAAATCAGTTCATCACACGTTCTCTCTACCAATCCTTCCTCCACTCCTTGCACTCTTCCCCTGCTCCATGTTGGGGTCCCTTCCACGGGACACAGTCCTTCATGGACTTCTCCAACGTGGGTCCTTCCCACAGGCTGCAGATCTTCATGACCTGCTCCAGAATGGGTCCTCTGCATGGGGTGCAGTCCTTCAGGAATGAACTGCTCCAGTGCGGGTCCTGCACAGGGCTGTGGGTCCCACTAGGAGCCTGCTCCAGCATGGGCTCTCAATGGGTTGCAGCTTCCTTCAGGGCACATCCATCTGCTCTGGCATGGGGTCTTTCATGGGCTGCAGGTGGAGATCTGCTCCACCATGGACGTCTCTGGACTGCAGGGGGACAGCCTTCCTCACCATGGTCTTCCCCACGGGCTGCAGGGGAATCTCTGCTCCAGCACCTGGAGCATCTCCTCCCCCTCCTTCTGCACTGACCTGGGGGTCTGCAGGGCTGTTGCTCTCACATATTCTCACTCCTCTCTTCCAGCTGCTGTTGTGCAGTGTTTTTTACCCTTCCTTAAATATTTTATTATGGAGGTGCCACCACCATCACTGATGGGCTCAGCTTTGGCCAGTGGCGGGTCCATCTTGGAGCTGGCTGGAACTGCCTCTGTCCAACATGGGGGAAGCTTCTGGCATCTTCTCACAGAAGCCACCCCTGCAGCTCCCCCACTACCAAAACTTTAGCATACACCCAACACAATACAATTTCTCTCCTGTAGTATCCCAGGTAGAAGATTCTGATAGCCCTGCTTGTACCAGGTAGTCATACTGTGTCTTATTCTAGACATACACACTGATTGCATTACATTATTTACTTTTGCATCTTTTGGTAAGACAAAATAGTCATTAGACAAAAAAACAGTAGAGTTACTGAAGTCTTTGGTCACTTAGCTTCTTTTAAAGTAGCAAATGGAATAACATAATTAATCACATTTAAACATCCATCTTGACCCCAAATTAGTTCAATGACTTAGCAATATGCCTTCTTTTTCAGACTCTTATATTTGTAATCTCAATGCTCTGTTGCACCTTGCAAGAATTTACCAACTTCTGTTTATTTGCCTAATGGCAGCTTTCTCTGCTGTTGTTTATGATGAATAATATTTGTTAAGTAAGAATTACTGTGCAAACAGCTAACTGTGGCTACTTAGACTGTTTCCAAACAAGCTTATGCTATGCTTAGTGAAAGTCTATGTCGTTGCATTGTCCTGAATGTTTCCACATGTATAAACCATTAACAGGCTTAGCAAAAACAAAGTAAAGGAATTACATCGTACTTAAAATAGAATTTGAACAAAATTAAAAGTCTTAGAAATCTCTAAAGGCAATTAGAGTATTTAGCATAATTACTCTATACGTGATCATACTTGATAAAATACCTTGTTTGCGAAACACTGTGGTTTGTATTTATGTTTTGACTTGAACGCCATCAAGCAAGGTGCCTATTTTTGATTAAAGGTTTAATACATCATTTCCCTAGTTCTGCATTCTATATTGGAATATAAAGTCATATAATGCTTTGAAATATGCTGTGTGGATACTGTAGTACTGCATACCTGTGTGTGCAATTATTGTAATAATCATGTGTAAAACTGGCTATTGAGTAGGCACTGAAATAACTGCAGTTTGTATGAATTGACTCGAATAAAATAAGAACTGCTTGAGTATCTGCCTCTACACTTGAATTAACAAGATATGGGGCATATATACTGCATACACTTGTATTTATTCTCAGGTTTCTGCATGACATGGAGTGAGTACTGCCTAAGTGATGATGGGAAGATCAAAATTTCACAGAAAAGAATGTACTCACAGTGTAGTGGCTAGGTGCCAAATAAGTCTAGTGTCGGTAAGAGGTAGTCATGAGACAGAAGTGAGAGTCACACAGAACAGAATGTTCTCCCCTGCTTCTTGATGCTTTCCCTTACAGAAATAGCCCCTTGAAGTGCGAAATGGTAAGCATCAGAGTAAAGCTGTTACAATAAATCCATCTGATTATGCCTCAACTGTAATATAAAGACAATTTGCTAGAGCAAAGAGCTTCAGAGATAGTCTTGCAAATACTTAAAGTAAAATTTCATTCCAGATATTTAGTTCTTTATCTTGGTTATTGTTGCGAAGCCAAGACCACAGCTTTTTAAGCTGACTTACAAACACATTGTTCCCCATTCTGCTAAATGGTACTAATTCAGCCTGCATCAAGCCAATGATTGGTCTTTAACAGTAGACTAAAAGCAAAAATAAGGACAAAAAATAGGATGGGATTTTCAGTTGTAACATTTTAGTTTCTTCTTATTGCAAGTCTGAACAAAGTATCATTCAAGTCCAAAAGAACTTGCAGTCCTTCATTTTGGCAGCTGATGTTCGAGGGAGGCAAGTAGGAACAGCATTTCTGACCAGATACACGCGCACACACACGCACGCACACATAAATTACTTTCCTTCTTGATTCTCATTGGCTCTTCTTCATTTCCTTCTTTGTATAGTATATAATAATGATTTTTTTCCATTGTACTACTGCCAGAAAATGATATTTTAAATCTTTTATTTTTCCCAATTATGGCCAAATTTTTCCCAATTTGTTGACTATGGGTTTGGTTCACACTTTATTATTTTCAAGGAGAGATAAAGGAGTTATTTAAACTCATTTATCATCCTTCAAATGTCTAGCAATGGCTTGGCATGATTCCAGATATTCATAATGAAAATAAAGAAAAGGCAAGGGAAACTGAAGACCGGGTTGTAAATGGGTGTACAACATAGCAGACAACCCATTGTGTTCTTACGGTATTAATCGGTTTCTGATTTGGCCAGTTGCCTTGATGAAAGCTTTGATGGAATAAGAGATGGGCTCTACTCTCTCTATGCTGTCAAACAGGAATGAAGCTTGAGAACTGAGTATTTTTCTCATACACACTTCTACACCTGAGTTTTCCCTACTTTACCCTCGTATCCCAGAAACTCAAAGCAGCTAAAAGCTCTTTCTTTTTCTCCTCACTGAATCCTTGCTGCTCATCTTTCTAAAACAAACTTCATATAAAAATTATATACTGACCAGTCTGTTGACTTGTCCATGTTCTTCTATAGGTCAGCAATCTTTGCAGAGTTGAGCCTGATGAATTAGGAGACTGCCATATTACAAGCCTGCTGGAAAGGTTTGTGCCAAGTCAGATGTGTAGAATGGCTTAAAAGTTTCAGTCACCCAGATGTAACAGCTCCAGTCCTCACCTTCTGACCAGGTTTTTTCTTGTCTCCATCCTCCAATTACAGGCAACTTCTTCTGTCCCCATCTTTTTTTGTTTGTTTATTTAGAAAAGGCATAGTTACTATTTGTAAACTGATTTGGCAGAATATATCAATCCTCAAATTTTGCCTTTAGCTTTAAGAAAAAATTTACCTCATTCCATGCCAGTTCTCATGGCTTCTTCTGCAACTGTTTTCAAAGAGAAAAATGGGGGATTTTCTATTTTTTTCCCTTTTTGTGCACATTATGCATAAGATCAGAACTGATCTGGCCCCAAATGCTAAAAGTTACTTCATATCCATAGCTCATGGAGGGTTGCCCAACGCAGATGATTACCACAGGGACATTTATGAAGGATCTGGATGCCAGTGAGTCGCGGGTCTCAAGCAGGTACAGCCAAACTCATATCAGGTAGTAACACAGAACAACTCAATTAGTCTTGCACAGTCACTAAGAAATTTGAGTGAGGTCTTGCGTATTGACACAATTATTGTATGTGTCCTGTGCCACCTATGCATAAAAGGACATATATAGCAAAACTACTGTTTTTTATAGCTCTTTTGTGTGCTGCCCTCAGGACTGTGAGCACCCAGTTATGATATTAAACATAACACTGTATGTCAATGTTTGGTCATTTCTGATGCTCAAAAGTCCAAGATAAACTTTCATCTTTGTCAGGTACTGGACCAACACGGATTCTTGTTCTCCTGACCTGAAGCTTCAGGGCATCACCATATACCAACTTTTCTGGTCATCACAGTGGTGTTTAGTGATGGACCTGGTTTTAAAATAAATCTAGATTAAAATTTAGGGAGCAGGAGAGATAAGAGTAGCATGTCAGTTGTGTGTGTGAATGTGGTATGATATTACAACTAATAAATCTATAAAGATAAAACATTGCAAGAGGCACAAGAGGAGATACAGTAGTCTATTTCCACGCAGAAGCTCTGTTCTGTAACCAAGCATGTTTGTAAGATTAACATTTTGCACTATAACTGTGGAAAACAAATAGGATCTGTCTAAGCCAGTCTTGTGATCTGGATTGTGGGGCACCTGTTATGATATGAGTCCTTCTCCAAAGTTCACCTTCCTGCATGAACAACCTTTGCAAGCGCATTCGCTGAACTACATGGGAACACTGCAAAGGGCTTTAATCTACTTTAGGAACATCATTGCAATTTCTGGTTGTGCTGAAGCAATTTTATTTTATGCATCGTTTGCTGTGGTTAACAGACCCCCCACTCCACCCGCCTAACAATAAAAACAAGAAACTTTCCTTTCTGATCCAGAGCTGAATCCCAGGTACTCTGCCAAGACATTCACCCCCCATCAAACAGAATGTTCTTTTGAGAATGATAAATGCTTCTTTTTTGTCCATCAGCATGTCATACTTGGAGGAAAAAAAAACGCAAGTTGTTTTCCAGGAAAGTTAATGTTTCTACCTGTCAACCTTGAAGGTGACTCTTTTAAGGTTATATTAGTCTCTTTTAAAGCTCCTGTAATGGGACAAAAGCCAAGCAATAAAACCACCACAGCCTGTGTCTCCTAGTATCTGCTAGACACCTGTAGGTCTAAAGATCTTATAAATGTCTTATTCTAACATGATAAAGGACGAAAAAATATCAAATGTGCCACATATCGTTCATTACTAAAGGTACTATTTGAGATTTATCTTTTCTTTTGTGGTTTACTTACCATGTTTGTGGTTCAGCTGGCCCTTGCCCCCTAAGTAATTTAAAATTGTTCAGTGCCATATAGTGGTTTTGTTTGTTTTATTGTCAAATAGCATTTAATTGGAATTTAATTCTAAGCTGTAAATAAAAGATGATTTGAAAGGAGATGCTTTCTTCAACTGAGGCCCATGCACATTTTTTTAGAATTTATTTTGATCTGATAACATTTGTCTTTTTTGACTGTGTTTCTGGGAAGGTGAATTAATTATCTCTATCTCAAAAAGCAAAACCTAAGAATGGGCCTGCATCATTTCTCTGGTATATGGAATAACTGAAATTATGTATGGGTGCACACTATTTCTCTAACTTACAATACAGAAACAGGTGTTCTCAGTGTGCTGTAAAGAAAATTTCAGGCTTTTAAAATTAAAGTGTTTTTATTTCTTCCTACGAATAAATCCATATTCATATTTACTACAAGCCCAAGTCTCTGATGATGGCAAGTCAGCATCTTGCAATAATGTCATCACAGTTAATGAATTTTTTGTGATCAGCCTTCAATATTCCTTCCATTGTTAAAATTTCCCTCTGGCTTTGCGTTCTTCTGAACTGATTATTGAAACAATGTAAAATGCCAGGAGGGCAATTTCAACAAAAAAAGTGCAGTTAGTACAGATCATTGAACAAAATATTTTTCTGTTGGCTATTCTAATTCCAGCCAGGCAAAAAACCTACATCAAAATACAGACATTGACATTATAAAAGCTCATTTTCCTCTCCTTCTTATCCCCTCCCTCCAAATACCTATATGATAGTAAGTAAAACATTTGTATGAGCTGGTAATGTCTTCTTTCCCCAGGTAATAAGAACTATTTGAAATAAGAGTATCTTGATTTTCATCTCTCACTATTTAATTAAAAACAACAAAGCCTGGCTTCAGTTATTCATTTTCTTATATTTTGGCACCTTTTGGAGTTTGGGCTGCAGTGTTCTGTTTGGCTTAAGTTACCGTGCATAATTTTTAAAAGATAGTACTGAGCAAAAAGCCACCATCTGTGGGACTATTATCTTATTTCTGCTCCCATATGACATAAATACACCCCCCCCCCCAAACAAACAAAAACAAAAGCAAAGAAAAAAGAAAAAAAAAACAAGAAAAAGGAAGCTAATGAAGAAAACTGAAAAAAAATTACTGAACAGGTCTGTAAGTGAATACCATATTAATTTGTGTAGGTTGTCATGTTTCTTTTTCCTCCATAATAACAAGCAAATCAGCCTCCATAATAAAAGATTATCATGCAGTTCTACTATTGCAACATTTTTCCTCATCCTATTTTCCAGGACTAAATTTTCTGTAGAATGAGTTTGTTTGGTGTTTCAGATGGTTGCTGAAGAACACACGAGATATCTAACATGTGGAATTATTTAGTTTCCCACTATGGGGAAGGTCCAGTTAAGAAAATTTAATTCGATTGTCAGCACTGATAACAGTTCTAATAACAGAGCTGCCTTCCCACACACATGCATACACACACACACACAGAGTCAACCAGTGCTTAATGTATAAATTACTCTACAATATGTGAATCAGGTTTTAGGCTTGGCTTTGGGCTTTTGTTGTTGTTGTTGTTGTTTGGGGGTTTTGGGGTTTTTTGTGTGTGTTGTGGTGGGTTTTTATCTTCCTTTAATAGAGTTATACTCATTATGTCCTTGGCTTTTTTTTTTTCCTGTTTTTCTTGTGGGAC
Source organism: Haliaeetus leucocephalus (assembly GCF_000737465.1). Classification (NCBI taxonomy): domain Eukaryota; kingdom Metazoa; phylum Chordata; class Aves; order Accipitriformes; family Accipitridae; genus Haliaeetus; species Haliaeetus leucocephalus. The sequence continues at coordinate 4,341,644 of NW_010973034.1, read as the reverse complement.
TGGAAGATTAAATCAGGTCATAAACACCTAAAAACTCAGAGCTGAAAAATTTCCCTAGGTCTTGCAATAGACCCAGGAAATATCCTCTCTCCTTCTCAGGGATGCAGCATATGTCTGCTCCTACTTGTCCACACCTCTGAGGGTTGAGCAATGCAGTGATGATCGGTACATGATGCTCTCTGGAGGCAGTTCCTGCAGGCACAGGTCCTCAACATCTGCAGCACACACAGTCCATGAAAACAGAAGGGATCACTTTATTATTTAGTAGTAGTAGTAGTAATAGTAGTAGTAGTAGTAGTAGTAGTAGTAGTATTCCATTCGTTTGTGCTGCTGCTCTGCTAGAATCACTAAAAACAGACAGCCCCAGCTTATCAGGGGCTCTGGCTCCTCTTTCCACTCCCACACTAATTTTCCTCTCCTTTCCCATACAGCAGGAACTTGGCCCCAGCCAGACCAGAGTCCTACCTTTGGGACAAGAAAATTCAATTTTGCATGCACTGTTGAAAATCTGCGAGTTCACTCTGGATGAGCACATTTGGGAATCAGCTGCAGTTATTATTTTGGCAAGGGCACATAGCAGAAACCCTGTCAGGAGCTCCACTGATACAAATCTCAGCAGAGCTTTTCCACTATCGACATCAAATTAACTCATCACCATCCTTACAAATGAACCCAAAAGAAAATGAGACACGTAGCAGTGCTTCATTCAGTTTGAAGACTTTAAAGACTGTATTCCAATGGTTACTAATACAGAATGAAAGAACAAAGCCAGATTGCTTGAAACTTTTATGTTCAGAAAACCTAACTTCTGTTAATGGGAATGTAGATCAGATACTAGTTCACTGTCTTTGTATACACTTTGAGTCATTATGCTGTGCATGTAACACAGAATAATATCAGTGTCATCAGAACAATTCTGTGCTCTAGACAAGCACAAAAGAGATATGAAACTATATGGCATAAAGTCTAATTCTAGTTATTACAAAATGTGGTTACGCTTTCAGTCAACCACATCTGCAGTCACAGCAGCACCTTATTTGTTGTTATTTGGTATTTGTATTAGAAATTTAGCTGCTGAAGTACAATAACTAGGACCTCTCTGAAATTATAATTTTCAAAATGCTGATTGTTTTGAGGGTTTTGTGCAATATTTTTATACATACACATTAATACAGTGATAAAGTATGTGAGCACAAGGAATCTAAATGGTGGTGCTTTATAAAGCATTTTTTGGAGACAGAGATCAGTCAGAGCACTGAACAGAAAAGCTGGGTAACAAATCAAACAACAACCTTGGAGGACAGGTCTGCAGTGGAATATTCCAAATTGAATGTTACCATTCAAGCTTCAACTTTTATCTGGTAGATTAACATCACCTATTCAGTGAGAATTTAGTGTGTATCCTTATGTCAGATAGAGATGCAGACAGTAATGGAACTGACATCTCCATTTCATTGTTTATTTTAAACAATCAAATCTGATTCACCTTTTATTATAGAGGGACTGGTGGAAAGCAATCAGCATATTGTTTTCACAAAACTGTTTTGGGGAGCCCATGTCGATTTATGAGTCACACTTAATTTACATCAGAGAAGTCTAGTGGCATGAACACTGAAATTACGCCTTACAAAAGTGTATTTCACATGCAATATAATTTATCCTCAATATTATACATGTATTTACCGTTCACTGTATGAATATATCTAAGGCTTTGGAAGCTGAAAACTAAGTGCAAGGTGACAGAAGTATTCAAGATAAAAACTGAAATAACTAGGTCAAAGTAGAACTTCAGAAAAGCAGCAGTTCATACAGGGTAAAAAGACAAAAAGACCATTCTTAAAACTCATTGACCATCAGATGTGGTCAACAGGTCAAACGACGGGGCTATCGCAGAGAGATGTTCAGCTTCCTGACAGCATGTAAATGGCTGAGTCCATGCAATGGCAGTACCTCTGGGGTGGAGGTAGTGTTCATCAAGGACAACTCTGACCCTAAGCCCTCTGCAGGCCTGCATATATATATATATATATATATGTAGGTCAATTGATATTGCATTTACCTATTAACAAATATGAAAGCAAGGCAGAATTTTTGTTTTATCATTGGCCAATCACTTCACTATCAGAGGAAATGCCTGCAAACTCAATGCCTTGGGAGGAATGTGAGGTCTCTTTCTAGCTACCTCACAGCAAATTACTGCTGAGTTCTTAGAGACAAGCCTAGTGCCAGCTGTTCAACAAACTTGAATTGTAAATAATGCACCAGTAAAGCTGGTTATTCTGCAAGGTAAGTTTGTCTTGCAATACAGTCTGCATTCATTTATACTATAAGGCATATGAGCTACAAAACACAGTTGTTCAGTGTTTCTTTCACCTTTTTGATTGAGCAAAGTGCTATATAATATCTAAGACAATGCATTTACATCATAGGAAACAAAAGGTCTAGTTTTCATCTCATTTAGTCTGAGATAAATCGTTAATTCCAGTGAAAGAAATGAGGGTACACTCCTGCAACACAGTGTTCAGGAGAAACACCAGTGAAAGCTTTTTCTTTTATTCCTCTACCACTTCACTCTCACTATGCAAGAAACAGTTTCTGGGATATTTTATTATATGTAAATTTCCATTCAGTGCAAGGCTCATCACTTCATAAACAATGCAGTAGCAGGTAGTCTGGTTACAATAAAAGGATATTGCCAAAATTGCATTACATTATACTTCTACCTCAATTTTACAGTAGAAAAGACTGGTTAATGATGTAAAATATAAGTGTTGTAATTCAATATTAGTACAGCTATTCTCGCAATCATTGCTAATAAATTCATTGCAAAACAGTTCACATTTTTCTCCTCTGCAAAAGTAGAGTGTGTATGTGCTAAATGACTAAAATAAAGTAATACTAATTTTAACTGGAAATTGTAGGTGATAATATGTTACGTCAATATGTCCATAAACAGTTTAATTACAGGTATAAGTTGAAATGATAATTTTGTGCTATTGTCACAAAGATCATAAAATACTCTGAGAATTACTAACTTGGACCTAATAATTCAAGTTGCAGTTGTTGAAGTGCTGGTCCCCTTTCTGGATTACATATGTGATTTCAGTGGGCTCTGTGCACAGTTAGTGCTTTTATTTAGACTTAATTCTGTTTGTGAGTGGAAAGTTTTATTTCTAGCATGGCAAGACATGGTTGGTGACTACATAGTGACATATACACTTATCTTGTTCCCGTTCGAAATCAAAAGTTGGAATAATTTTTTAAAATAAACTCATATAAAAGCATTTCAAAATGATTCTGATTTTTGAAGCAAATGCAGAGATTGACTAGTGTTCAGGAAAACAGCAGAAGGAAGGTGTCAGACAGAGGTACAAAAGGTAGACCACAGTGCTGAGGTTTACTATTTTCACATTTTGGCATGGATTATATGAGCACTTGGGATACCATTTCTTGTACAAAATCACCTTATCTATGATTGTGCATCATGAACAGAAATAACAGTCAGCTCCCCCCCCTGCCAAAAGTGTGGTGAATAAGGACTGGAATTGGAGGCCTGTTTGCCTACAGATTTGTGTCCTTTCTCCCCTACACCTATTTTCCATTCATGCCACAATAATCTCATCTCTCTATCTAAAAAATTTTATGAAACTCCACCTCGGCAAGGGACAGCTAGTGTTTCAGTCTGTTTGCAGCTGCAGGTGTGGTGGCCACCATGCCTGTGCAGACAAGTTGGCCAGTTGCCTCTTGCCAGTGGGATGTAGAGTCTCTTTCCCCCCATCCTTCTTAGGAAACAGCAAGTTTTCTTTCTTTCTTTTGTCTTCTCTGAGCACTTTTAGGAATATCATTGCCTACGAGACTGCACCCATGTGTCATAACACTGGATGGGAAACAGGGGTATGAAAAGTGTGCTCACACACAGCCCAATACTACAAATTCTTATTCCACAAGAGCCCTTTTTTCTTAGAAAAAAATCATGATTTTCTACTTTTACCACAAATTTTGTTAAGCTGGTTAGCAAAACCCAGCAGCCCTAATGAAAACTGTGGGACTATATCTGAAGAGGAAAGCACTCTTCATTCAGAATAAAGGTTGAAGAATTTAATACTTAAATAACTACTATAGCCCATACATTTTTCTTCAGTTTCTACACTGCAAATTAAACTGCAGACTAGAGTGACAAAGACAAGATAATTATCTTCACTAACTTTTAGCAGAGATAGCGATCAGTGTCAGTCCTACTCTCCTTCTCTGTGCTTCAGTAATTCCTAATGAAGGTCTATGAGAAAAAAATAAAAGGGAACTTTTTACACATTAAGTACCTTTCATAGTCAAAGTTTCACAAAGCCCTTTAAAAGGTAATGAATGCAATACTGACAGCATGACTTCTTTAAAAGCAAACAGGGTACCCGTTATAACCAAAGCAGTTGGTCCCAGTCAGCTTTGGGCTAAGAGGCTGTTTTCCAGTGGCAGCAGACTGCAGACTGAGTGGCCCACCTGGATTGCAGAGTGCTTCACCTGCCCACCAGTCCCTCCAGCTGCTGAGAAAGCAACAGCAGTGACCTTGCAAGAGCAACCAAGCCACTTGTTAGAAATGAATTGGGTGTTCATTTCGTATTTTCATTCCTAAGCATTCACAGGTGACAGATTTATACCGGGATATAAGAATTTCCCTAAAATCCAACAGTTTGTTGCTGATTTTTTTTTTTTGAAACAACACAAAACAACTTTATGACAAATGTATGAGGATGTCCTTTGTAAGGTTTCTACCATTTGTTATAATAGTTCTGGCAATATTACATTTTATAGATTAAAGGGGAAGTAACTCTACATGTTATTATTCTGAAGGATAATGAGTTAGGAGAAGTCATTCTCCTCAACTCATGCAATTCCGATCATAATAATACATTTCATTCTCAGAACCTTGCATTCAGAAGCCAGTGATGATGGTGAAAAAGCAGTCTTGTCTCTAGTCTAGCTCTGAATTCAGACCTAACTATTCTTACATGAGTGTAGGTGTCCTGGAGTTTAAGGAAAAGGCTCATGTCAGTTTTATGAAGATCAGCGTACTTCCTCCTAGTAGTTGTAAGGGCCCTCAGAGTTAGTGTAAACGAAAATCAGATTTCAAATATAGCTTCTGCTTCCCATTCTTTTTTCCTGATTCTAAGTGTCTTAAATGAGACTTTGAGTTAACATAAAAATAGGAAGATTCATCTTCTGCTTTACCTTTAATTCTGTGAATGCAAGTTTTGACTTATGGCTACATAACAGCAGAATGAAGGCCAAACATTTAAAAATAATGGCATGACAACACAGGTAAGTTGCACATGGTTTATATTCTGATGTCTAGTGATGCCGTTAAATACTTACTTCTATTTTGAAGTTCTCCTTAGATTTGGTCATCAAGTTATAGCAGCAAATTGACTTTGATAATTACACATAACAAGGCTACATAATGTAACGCAGGTAATGAGATTTTAATTCGCCAATCCATCTTGTGAATGGATACAAGAAGTAGCAGTCAGCCTCCACACTACTTTACACAGTTTTAGTGCTAGTTATATTCTGCATGTGTGTTAGCCCACCTGCAGTGCCATTATTTATGCAATCCCATTAGGAAAACAGTTTTTGGTCTCATTTCAGAGACCTATTACAAAATTCATTCAGACAAAGATGAGTTATATCTTTTTAATAGTTTGCCTGTCTAAAGAACAACACTAGGAGACATAGTCATCTTGCCATGCCCTTCCCTAGTGCTGGGAGTGGGGAGGGAGGGAGGGAAGGGGGGAATTGCACAAGAAAGTGTGGTTTTCATCACTGCTACATATTGCACTGTAAAACAAGAAGCTGCTTCCCAAAACCATGAATCTGACTGTGTAAAAGAAGCTAAAGAAATTGCAACCTGTTAATTTTTATCCTCTACATCGTCTCTTTTCTACATTAGTGACATAAAACCACAGGGTGCAGGTTTGTAGTTACAAGTCATATGGAAATATTAAAGGTATAACAGGATACAGACCATCTAATCTAGGCATCTAATGTCCATTTACTTTTATGTATGGAATGAAGCAGCCTGGGTGAAATAAGTGTTTGTGTTTCTGTGCAGTTAATGGGGAGAGGAGGAGCCTTTAAAGATCTCCGTAGAGAGGAAAAGTGTCCAACCTGGATAGCATGGCAGTTCAGAGGCTCTCACTGCTACAAACACTTTCATGACTAGTTAGACTTCTCAGGTGCTTCCCTTGCAAAGGCTACTTACTTAGGGCTCAGAAAATTCACATACAGGATATTTGCGTAAGTTGAGCATGTCCCACCCATAGTATCTTGGATTGTGTATGATCATGTTGTTGAAGAGATCATACACTTGATATATAAACCACAATGACAGGCAACTATTTATTTCTTAAATGTTAACTCCCTTGGCCTGTTAGGAAGAGCTGGGTTTATGCAAGAAGTGTGGCTCTGCAGAAAACTCCAAACTTTCAATAATTTTTTTTCAATCCAAGATAAAAATGTTCAATAAAGAAACCATGTGTGTCAGAATCTGGATCTTAATGTGTTTCCTGGATCTGGATAAAAATGCTATCTCAAAATATATAACACTTTGTGATGTAAGATGCATCCTAACCCAACATATTATCAAACAAATAAAAAGGAAAATCAGGTTCCTAGAAGTTGTAACAAAATATTTTGACAGTTTCAGTAAGCACTATTTTGATTTGTTTTTATAAATGAAAATTTCTCAAACAAATTCCTGAAGAAAATTTCATTTTTGATGAAAATACACTTTCCAACTGAAAACTTCAAGATGATATACTTTGTGATAGTTTTCAATATAGGTAAAAATAAACTGGCTATTGTTGTCTTTAGCCTGACTGCATCTCCAAAAAGTTTATACAATGCACAGAATTGTACCAGGATCTTGTTTTCTTGAAAGTATATTGTTTTCTAAACTTCAGAATATTGGGATTTTTTTAAATAAAATAATTAGATTTTGCCATGTTATTAAGTACAAAGCTTATTTTTTAGATAATTCAATAGCCCTCTGTTTTAGGGTGGTTTCGAGGATTCCCGAGAAGGCGAACACACACACACTGACTATAAGGGAAAGAGCAAGCATTTATTAACTACAGACACGCGTTATGCCAAGGGTACCTCGTAAAGCAAATGAACATACCGACCCGAGGACCGTGAGGAAGACAGACCATCTCCACATTCTTGTGTCGTCTCGCGCCGTGAGCTCAGCCCGGCAACCGGGAGGCGCCAGCTTTACGTGGGCGTCCCCACGGAGGCAACGGTGGCCTTGCCGTACACCAGCCCGAGGCTCTTTGGGAAAATCCCATATGTATAAATACATTTGCGGAGGAACGGGTTTCGGCACACACGGCCAGCGGGTGCCAAAACGCGCCTCGGTTGCAACACAGGGAGCCTATGAGGCGTGCGGTCGCTGCACGAGCCGCAGCCACCCTGTCCGTTGGTTCACGGGCTCTGTACACGCCGCACATTGTCACCACCCAGCCGCCACGCGCCGACCATGCTCACGGCTGGACTGGGCAACAGCCCGCTGCCCGTCCTCCCCCAGTACTGCTCAGCTCTCTCACCCCCGTGGTCAGCATTCCAAGCAACGGGCAACAAACCATCCGTTTTCTGTGCTCACTGCGTTTTTCTCGGCTATCTACTTCTCCCCCAGCGTTCATCCACGGACCAAAATTCCATCTTTTAACCCCTCTGTATGTATGCTCTCTTAGACCTTTATTCCAGTGGTTTATAAGCTTTTGCATTTTAACTATTTGAGGTGGAAATATACCTAGCTTTATATCTGTCATGGGAATCTCATATGCACTGTTTCTTCAGCTACAGAAGATCTGGGGGACTGACACTTGCTTTGTGCTAGAGTTTTAATCCCTTGGATTCAGAGCATTGTGTCTGATTAGAAAGAATCCCATGTTTCAAAGATTTGTCGTTTGCTGAGTCTCTCATTATTCAAATGTATTTTGTCAGTTCAATAACACCTTGGGAAAATAAAATAAATAAAAAAATACCTTGACAAGCTCAGCATAGATTCAGTAGTGTTTAGCAGCTAAATTTTTTTGAAGTCTTTCTTAACTGAGCATGCTTTAATCCCTCACAATTGCTGTTACCGTACATCTGTTATTGTTATCGAAAGGCTGAATACGCTGAATCCTCTCAAAATGCCTTCCTGCAATGAAAGTAGATGTGGCAAAAGAGATCATACAAGAGTCACAGGATATATTCCAAGAAACAGAAAAGCTTAACCACAGGCAGGGAAGAGACTGAGATCTATAGTGGAATAAAACTGGAGCTGGGCATGGACCAAGGGGCAAAAAGAAGGGATGGGGGAGGATGAAGAGAAAAATCAGAGAAATAAAAAAATGTGCCAGCCCTTCTATATCGGTCATTGTCTTTTTTTATCAGATTCCTTTTCCATCTATCACTTGCTTTCTCCTATTCCCTGGGGTGAAAGAAAGGCATTTGCCAGCATGTTGTCAAATGAACACCTGCCAAGTTGTCTCAGCTGGGGAATAGTGTTACCCATTTCACACTTGCTTTGAAGAAAACCTTCTGCACAAAAATTTAGTTGTGATTCCAGAATGTGAAAATCATTATGCATAATTAAATATCCCAATTAAAAAGATGGAACACCTCATGGTGTTGGCTGCAGAGCACTCCAAGCACTGCAGAGATCCTGAGGGGTTTTGAGCCATGGGCAGGAGAATAAGGATGGATGTCCAGAGAAGTCATCTGCGGGCGTGGTGGAGGCATGTTGCAAATTCCCAGCCTGCAGGTGAAGGCTTGGGAAATTTGTTCACAGACTTGCCTGAAGATCTTGACTGGAACTCCCTCAAAAACAATGTCAGCCTCCAGGAAATGGGCCTTTTTTTGGCCTACTTTTTGGATACTTTGCGTAACAAAATTATCTCACATCTGTTCAGTGTCATCTTCCTAATTATTTTGATATTAATAGGTGTCTCCTTTAAAAAGTTGGAGTTTAACCTACAGATTAGCCAGAACTAAGAGACTAATGTCACTATCAAACTGTTATATTACTATAAGCTCATGTTCTTATTTTCAGCATTCCTCCTAAAAAATTATATTCTTTAAAAAGAAAATCTTGCGTTTTTTATAATTCATTACAGGAACAGTAAAAATGCATAAATTCCTCAAAGAATATGTCTGTAATCCCATAAACTAGATGGCATACTATTTCGCAAAAATAGTCTTATTTACACTTGGTGTTTGCTATCTGTGCTTCTGCTTGTTTTCAGCTCATGACTCTTCTGGTGGACAGCACTGCCTAATGAACTTAAACAAGTCGATATTTGCTTGTATTGTGAATTGAGATTCATGTTTTTCACAGGTTTGACAAGGTAAATATCATTTAGTGCACCAGGGGGCATGTAAATTGTGACGTATCACAGTATATTAAACTCTTACTAATTTCTAGAGAAGTTTTTAAAGAGCTGAAGCAAAGAACATAATAAAAGTATTCTTGAAATCTAAGTGGCAATCCCCTTTTTTTAAGAGCTGCAGATTAAATAAATATAAGAGATAACCTAGTGCCTTCTGAGCTGTTCCAAAGGCTTCAAATCGGAAAATCTGAAACCTTCAGAGTTAAAAGTACAATAAACAGATTAGACAACATGTAAATGGTATTAGGTCTTCATTTCTAGCTTGTTTTTTTACCAGTTTTTCTGACATTTTTTTACCTTTTTTTCTGACATTACTTTTAAAATGTGAACAGAAGAAGGTTCACTAAACCTCCCAATATAAAAACTCTGCAGGGCTAGCGATATTTTATTTATTGACAATCAGACCAACAACAAATACCTAGAAAAAGATTAATGACATCCTAAGGTGATTCTATCCTTAAATTCATCCTCTGTAAATAAGTTAAACCAGTCTCTGTGAGCTCCAATTTCACATCCTTAACAGGGATCAGGTTGAGAAAAAGCTAAAAGAAGTAGTTCAATACAGAAAATTCAGGAAGAGAAATCTTTTTGGAGGAATGAAGAACCAGCAGAGAGGTATGAAAAGAAAGCTCAGAGTTCAGAGATTCTTGAAAATGTTGAGACCTCAATAACATAGGTCTGTGGGTCAACAGAGGGGAACAGATAGGAAGCACATATATTAGATGAAGTAAAATATTACAACCCTGGAAAAGCAGAAGTTGCTTTACTGGTATATTATTTTAGTTTCTTTCTCATGTTCTTATGGAGACTAGTGGAAGGCCTACATTCATCTCTAAGGAAGAATGATGGAATTAAGAGCCTGGATATTTAGAAGATTAGCTACCACTACTTTACTAAATATTATTTATCTGCTGATATTGGAACAATAAATTATAACTTTACCAAAGCACTAACATTTTTGGGTAGAATAAAAATAATTCCATTTAAACTGCTGTTTTCCCCTAATATACCGTCTATGTCTTCTCCCTAATTTTATCCCATTTTAAATAATCAAATTCTCTCATATAAGCAATTGGTTCCCCTCCCTTAATGAATTACTTTTCAGAAAAACACATATTCTTTCCTTATATTCTTAGTTACCTTTTCCCAAGAGTACACATTTTGAATTGTTAGATCTAGCTTGATTGTCGTCTTTCCTTCCTGAAGCAGGGAAGAAAGAGCAGGAACTTAAATCAGAGAGAAAGAAGTAGAGAGAGAAGAATGAAAAAAAAGGCTTCTGATTCACTTTGTCTGTAATAGCTAGATAAACAGTATACAAGTTCCCTGTGCTTTCTTACCAGAAGAAAAGTGTTGCAGAATTTATAAGCCTTATAAGAGACTCCTCAGTCTTTACTGGCTCCTGATGGCTAATCCTTCACTCCAGTTCCTAAAATTTTGTATGAACTTTGTTATCAAGAGATGAGCAAAATAGAAAGAGAAAAAAATGAATCTTTTTTCCCATTTAATGGATTGATGCCATTGCCAATGACAATGACACGTCTTTTCCTCTGTCGTAACTGGTATCACAAACTGAATGTGCGCAGATACTTTTAAAGGCTCAGTCGCTTCTTGACCAGCAAAGAGAGAATTTAGTGTTTCCAGTGTACAATACTCACATGTGAAACTAGAAATGGGCTTTTAGTTCCTTTCTTTTCTCCTTCTTCTTCCAACCTCAATACAATGTCAGAAAAAAAAGGACTAAGATTTCAGAATGGTGTTGGAAGGGCTGGAGAAAAGTTGTACATTGACAGTGGGAGTTTCATTTTCTTGAAGCAGGCTGCTGGACTGTTTCCTGAAGCCTGAAAACTTTTGTTGGTGAGCTTGTCTGCAAAAATTAAATAATAGCTAGACGTGCAGTCTTTCTTCTCTGCAGCAGTTAAGGATAATATAAATTCATGATTTTTTGGTAAGGTCAGACACCTAAAGCACTGGGTGGCAACAGCAGGCATGGCTCTGAGGTTTTAGGAGAGGTGACAAAGAGCTAAGATGAGTTACCACTTGTAAATATGAAATGCAGTCTTTTTCTGCAGAGCAGTTGATAAACATCTTCACGCAAGGACCTTTTTACATCTTGATTTTCTGTCAAATCATAAAACGTTCCTCTCAATTTGCTTCAGTTGTGTAATCATAAAAAAGTAATATAAAACCATATTGATTTGGTTAAATTTTGCTCAAAGATGGAAGAGCAGAAACCCTGCTGAAAATACAATGAAAGCTCTAGCAAGCATTCACGTGGTTATTTATACAGTATTATTTCTGAACTATCTGCATCCCAAATACAGCAAATTTTTACAAAAATTCTGCAAAAGGGTAAACCATTGAAATGGAGATTACATCTTCAAAAAAGTCACGGTAGCTAATCTTCCTAGTTGTCCAATATTTGATTTACTCATAGGCAATTTCAAAACAATTTTTTTTCCTGAGCCAAATGTGTTCTAAAATAATTAAATACTTAGATACCTTTCTAAATGAATAAATACATACATACATAAATACGTACATAAATAAATCTTTCTGCTTTCTATCTTACGTTCTGTTTCTCAGCTGAGGGATCGATATTAGAGGACTACTGGGAATGCTGATGGAAAATAATGGTCTTGAATTAAATGTTCGTAACAATAGGGATGTATACAAACACAGAAAGCAGTCAGGTCTCTAACACAAATCAATAAAAGCATTCAAATCTCAGTGCTTCTTATGGGTGAGGAGAGAAAATTTTGGAGTATTCCACCTCAGGACGTAATGAACCTGCATTATAAACTTTACAGAAGGTTGATTATCAGTTCTCTGCAATGCTTGGAAACTTGCATTCTCAGGTACTGATGTGGAAGACTTGAGGCTGCAGACTGAGAAGTGAGCATTAGTGAGGTTCACTCAGGAATACGCTCCTCATCTTGAGTTTGTCAGTAACATCAAGTCAAACTTAACTCCACAAAAAGTTTCAAGATGAATGGAATTGCTCCAGGAGTGCAGGGTTGCTCAGTGTGTATAAATGGCAGGACATATACTTGTAAGAACTAATAATTTATGGAGGCAATGAAAGTTTCTCCTTCATACTGAGAATGTGCATGACTAATCAGAAAGGATAGACAGACAATATAAATCTCCCAATATATACTATGGTTTTATCTCCTTTTCATGTCTTATTAAAGATGTTACCTACAATGGCTGTCTGGATTTCAATCTCTCATTTACTAATGAAGTTAGAATTCAGTGGCATCTTACAAGCTTTCCAGTACAACATCTTTCACTCCATCAAAATATCCCTCATCAAAATTCAGTTTGTTCTTATCCTCCCCAAGCTGCAATCTGATCTAGAGAGTGTTGCTTGCACTCTGCTTGATTTATTATCCTTTTCACTTCTGCTCATTATCACTAGGTAACCTAATTTACCACCAAGTTCAGCTATCCTTTTCACGCTGATTAAAAAATATCTCTCTGCTTGATGCAGACCTGTTCCCTTTTGGCCGAAACAAAGTGGTGATCCTCTGTCACTTCTTGTTGTTTGAGTGAACAACTACCTTTTCCTGCAGAATTCCCATATGTTCCCTTACCCTTGTTCTTTTTTAGTATTCACTGGGGAGTATGTATCAAAGTTAACCAGTGCATGCCAATTCCAAATATTGCTGTAGAATTCATTGTTTGTTACAAAGAGCAGGGTAAAGGAATTAATTCTACAGCAATATTTTACTGACACTGGATATATTTTCCTATTTTCTAACAGCCCATCTCATAAACTTTCAGATCTGAGTCACTACAAGTACACTGAGAAGTTCCTCCAAATAGCTAATGCTAGTCAAATATTCTTACAATTTTTCCTGCATGGCACTTGGAATGGCTCCCAAGAAACACTGGAATTGTGAAAGAAAGATGGTCTTTGCCATAATTCCTACTGAAATGTTGTGAAATCCTACTATTGCAATTACTACTTATCATCAAATCAGCCAGTGTTGTCTGGTTGCTTCGAAGTTCCTCTTTTGTTATTATTCACACAGTGTTTTTTACAGTGCCTTATATTATGCCCTATTTTGGGACTAAGGATCTAGCTTTCTATTTTGGGACTAAGGATTTGCACTACAATGCAAATTACAAACAACTATGATGATATTTGGGTGGATTTATAACCACTCCTATGCAGAACAACTCTCTTCTCTCCCATTTCTTACATGAAACTCTTTCTGTATGCAAGTCTGAAAATAGCAGAGGCTTTTGCTTTCTTTCCAGTGTTCCTGCACTGTGAACTCATATTTATTTTGCTATATATCACCCATTGGTCTTTCTCACATTTTTAATACATTTATCTAGTCAGGAGGACATTGTATTATGCAATTCTCTCTTTTGTAATCAATCATTTTCTGTATGTCACTCTTTTTAAAAAGTAAAAGCAGGCACCTTATTATTCTCTTAAATTCCCTAGCGCCAAGTAACACATGCATCAATGTCTATACATATGAAGTTATCTATGATACCTTTTTTGCTGCTTGTGTACCTGTTGTGTACCTTTTTGTGGCTCAAGGTCAAGATCATACTAGCCTATCCTCTGCAAATGGAAAAAAATGAGTGAGTACTTGTTATTCCAAGGGCTTAAGGAAAACTTGTGATCAGGATAGTTGTCCTTCAGACAAATCTTTCTTAATAAGCAGCAACTGGAAAAGAAAGTAGTATATCACAGTAATATAAGAAAGTATGCATAAGTGAACTGATTGCTTGTTGTTTAGTGGTAACAGGTAAGTTACTTGTCATCTCACCATATTTTTGAAATATGAACATTTTTTTTAAATTGAACCTGAAGGAACAGTCAATTTCTTAGTAGTATGACCTATATATCTAGCTATTTCTGATACCTACTAAAGAATTTATGTAGAAAGTTGAAGATGAGGTCTTTTACCTGTTGTCACCTAATAACAAATTGTGTAGAATTTTTTTCAAAATTTATTTTTCTATTATCAAATCATTAATGGATGGGTCTAAAATTCTTCCAGTCCGTTACAGCCCTGTTGATACAAACTGTTTATGCAAAATATTGCATTGAAATAATACAGCAAAATGCCTACCTCAGCCGTAAGCTGTTATTTGATAAATAAACCAGTAACACAGATGTATACTTATGCTTAAGAGCTTCTCTGTGTTGGGATCATAATTATAAGTACAAATACAATCAGCTGCAAATCTTAGAATAGTATTCCAAAAGGATGGTGATCCACAGTGTTATTATCTTCAGGAAACCTTACTTCCAATAATTTATCTATTTCAGTAAGTGGGGTTTTTTTTAAATGGGTAAATATCGCATAAGTGAACACATGAGGAATCACAGACATTAGCAAAAATGATTTAAGGTTTCTTAAGAATTTGCATATTTTTCTTAAAGCTATGGCCAATTTTTGCTACAACCGTAGCAACAACATACAAAATTTGCAGAATATTTAGTGGACACTGAAAGGAAATTAATGAGCAATGAAAAATACTCGGGCATCATAAGTTTCACATGATAGCCTACAGTATCTGTACTGTTTCAGAGCTAATTCAAGTTACAGGCTGTTACAAAGTCTTGATAGGACTCTGTTTTCACTTGGAAGTTATTGTCATTATGTTATTATGCTATGTGACTACACACTAGGCACAAGCGAGAAGGGTAAGAACAAGTCTATTTTGTCCTTCCTTTGCCTGACTTTGCTGTAGATATTCTATTGTTTTATCTCCAGCAGGCTCTTGTACACATATGACTGCTGATAAGCTGAGTTTATTTGAAATATGTCTACACCTTTACGTAATAAATAGCTATTTTTTAAGTATTTTGTCTTCATAGGAAGCTCTATTTTACATGGTGGTTTAGAGTCCCTACTTCACTTACAACATTGTGTGTAGCAGAGGTAACTGCAGCTGATTATTTCATCAAGTGGTGGGAAACTGAAAAAGGGTCTTGAAATGTTGTTTTTGATTCCCACTTCAGAGTGCTGTGTATAACCAGCTGTATCAGTGTATCCACAAAGGTCTAAAGCAGTAGAACAAGACAAGGTATAATCTTTTTTAGATCAACTGATAAAACTAGGAGGAGGCAGAGAAATTTCTCAGGAATGTAAGCTCTTCCTTATGTCTGAAACACTAGAAGTAGGCTGTTAACAGCATATACTTGCTTGAACTTTGAGGCTGAGACCTCTCAACTGCCATTTCACTCTTCTCAATTCATACAAATAAAATAGAAGCACCTTTCAATAAGGGGAGATGCCATTATTTTACAGCTTACATAAAAAAAATGCACTGGCACAATATGCCTAGCATGGAAGCCTTCATGTTGGCAATGCAGGGCTGATCCATCAAAGGACTTTAAGGAAATCCAGCCCACACTGAGAATGACCCATGTGCCTCTGCCAACAAGAACTGGTCAACCCATCTACAGCTTGGAAACTGTGCAAAAGTGTAATGGATACATCTTTCTTTAACAAAGTCCCTCATACCTAATGGTACAGACCTCTTCAGCTGAACCGAGCTACTGGGAGATTACTTTGACTCAGTAGTTAAATGGAAAGCAAACACAAAAGCGGACTTTGAAACACCCCATGAAATAACATCTGGGTGCAATGTCAAGCAAATAACAAAAGCATTTTTTTAAATGAAAATAACGCAAAACAGGAAATGTAATAATTAAATAACATTGAATATGTAACATAAGAGTGCCTATAATACAAAGTTTTGCGTAAGAAGCATTGTCTACACGGCTACAAAAGTTACACCGATCAAAAGTATTGGAGGCTTATACTGAAACCATAGACAAGAATTAACTTTAAAGAACGATGTTTAGTAAGCTGGGAAGCAGTGCCTTGTAATGTTAGGCCTCAATTGGCATGACTTGTTTTAAATTATTATATGCATTTAATCATATTACTTCAATGAATATTTACTCTCTTCAAATATATTTTTCATTAGCTAAACAGACACAAATTTCCATTACTTGTTATGGTAAAAGAAGAAAGAAAAGAAAAGCCTTTACGGAATTCCAGATTATGATTCATTTGATCTTTCAAGTTGGCTAAGTCTTAGTGATAAAAAACATAAAAGCATTTTTTCATTTTGAAGTATTCATACGGAATTGTTGAGTTTCCAAAGTAATTAAAGAAAAAAAAATTAAAATTACATGAACCCGGAGTAAAGGACCTGTATATGTTCCTTACTTCAATGAAGTGTAACATTTGGGAGCAAATCTCTTCAATGTTCATAAAACACATGGCAGATGAAGCAACTGCTTATTAGGAGTTTAAGAAGGAGATGAAAAAATGATTTTCATTCATGAACATTCAGCAATTATAAAACCACCTCCCAATGGACCAAAAAAGGATGGGAAATTTTGTAAATAGTACATACATAAACAGCACCCATCATCTAATTGAGGTTTGGCCCATAGCTTGTGCCTTTTTTCTGTAGCAAAACTGAGCTCATTTCTTTACAGTTTTTAACTCCTTACCCAGATGCTGCCACCCTTTCCTTCTCTAACACAAGCAGTAAGTGGAATATGCAGCCATACAAATTTATTTAGCCATGGAAAGAACAGGTATAACTTGACCATAAAGAAGAGCCTTCATAGTATTTCAATCCTTCTGCAAAGTGATTTCTGAGGTTTGGAAAGCGAAGCAGCACACATACTCACATTAAAGCTGGCTGAGGTTTTTTTGAGGGCAGTTTCATCCATGTAAAAATGGAATTTGCTTAAAACATTTTTTTCCCACATCATCCTTTAAAATTAAACTTTTACTTTTGGCTTCTGCTGGACTGAGTCTCTCTTTTTCACTTCAAAATTACTTTAATTATTTTTAACTTTTTATTTCAGATTAGTAAGTAGAAGTCAGCAGAAGAAAATAAGATCTCTTTCAAGAATTCTTTTCAAAATAAAGTCTGTTTTTACTCAAGCATTTATTATTTTTCACATCACTATAGTGTTGTCTTCAGAATGGAAAATAGTGTATGACAGGTAGCCAGCAGTAGTTAAATGATTTGCCCAGGGATAAATTCTGGACCCTATGACAAGCTTAAACAAATAGGTTGCCATGAGGAAGCAGGTTAAGATTCAGAGGACAGCTTGTTGGCAAGGCTTCACAACCTCTGCAAATTCTGTGTTGGAGAATAACAAAAAGTTCTATTTAATTGTAGAAGAGGGCCCATTCAGTTTGAGTCTAGGGAGCACAGAGGGTTGAAGTTTTTTATTTGCTTTGGTTTGCATCTTCTGCATATCACCCTGGCTTCTTGATATCCCTAGGCAGTGAAGATTCCTGTATCAAGTCCATCTGGACACAACAGAAATACATCATAGATTTAGTTTAATTGCTTAATATTATGAAAAAGGTTTTCCTTGGAGGTGGAAAAAAATCAGTCTCTGACCAATAGACAGGTGCCAAAGATGACATCACTTAGTTAATCCTTTTAAAGAAATTGATTTATGCTAAGTGTTCTTTTTTCCACTGTATTTTTCCAGTAAACTCCTATGAAAAAGGGATATATATGGTTTTCAGAAACTAGTCACTTCCCATTGAACAGCAGCATTAACTTACAGCTGTCTGGCTGCTTTACATACAATTTTAGAATTGATTTAGAATAGATTTGCCCACAGAATAAAGCTTACAACTCCTGTACAGAGCTCACCACTTCAGGCTCTCTATCCAAGGGAAAAATCAAAATTTGGACCTTAAGGAATCTGATAAGTGATACAACTCCAGCTCAAAAAAAATCCCCCCATTTATCTGTGTGAAAAGTAGATATTTTAAAACTAGAATTCAGCAGACATACAAATCTCTAGTCAAATTTGACTCCCAAGAACAAAACTGTAAAATTATGAACACATCAGAAAAAAACAGGAAAGCCCCAAGCCTTGCTCCCTTTTTGTAATTCTGAAAACTTGCACACAAAAGGATAGAAGACAGTTTTAGCAATCATTAAAGTCAAACAACCAGGCTGAAATGAGAACAAGATCTTCCAAGTCTGAGGCCCTTCCTGTGAACACCCTGTCTGCAAACCTCCAGTTTTAAATCAACACTGTAGAACTGTAAAGCAATCTTTTGATGATTATTTGTATTGTCATATATGGCCCCTGTTGTCCCAGATGTACACAGAAAATGCCATTGTTTATTCCAGCTGTCTCAAAGCCATAACATTTCAGCAGGTCAGAACCTTTGTTTTCTAATGTGTCATTGTTTTGCAGTGCAGCAGTTTATTATTTTGGAAATATTTTTTCTCTTCAGTAGAAAAGCTGCAGTATATGTAATATATGCTGTCAGAATGTCTGAATAGATTTACAGTAAAAATAGTGGGAAACTTTGCCCTCCCCCCTCAACTCAGGTCAGAACCAATAATTAACCACTTATTTAAAAAATCTGCAGTATCCAGAAAAGAAAGGGTCCTATATTTCAATTATAAATGTTAAAAATGCATTGTAAAATTACAGCAATAAAACATTTGACTATAAACCTGAAACTGGTATGGATTGATGTACTGCGGTTATGCATTTTGTAAAAAAGACTGTAAAAAAGCAAAATACTTCGATATGACAGAGTATGCAAAGTTAAGGACAGTTACCATCTTTCATTACAAAGTTTTGTTTTCAACTGCTTAACAATATTCCATGAAGCTCTATTTTTTTTTTCTTCCCTCAGACAGAATATTTGCAAATATTTGCAAAGTCTAATTCAATGAAGATTCAGACCTTACTGGAAAAAAGGTTATCATAAGCTGAGTAGTTTTGTCAGCTTTAATTTTCCTTGCATTCCCAAATACTGAATTAGGAACTTGACATTTGACAGATGCCAATTTTAAGGAAAGATGGGCTACTTTTGCTATATAAATGCCACAAAACGAGACACTGCTTAACATCTAGATGTTATTCTTAAGAGGTTTTGGAAATTCATTCTCACAAAGCCTGCTCATAAAATCTTTGTGCATTGCCTGTGTTTAAAATCTGGTTTACAGATTTTTTTACATGCCAACTGCATTTGATGTGATCAGCAATGTCACTCAAATTTTGAAATTGCCAACCCAAGTGCTTTTCACTGACTGCTGGAGGAAGTTAACCCACCCAGGCTGCTCACTAGTAATTCTGTAAGGACTTTCTGCCTAAAGTGCATCTGTTTACTGCAAAGAGCTTAAAAACTGACACAGCTACTTTTAGTTGAATTGTTAGTGAGGAACCCAAACAAACAAAAGACTCAAAAGAATATCTGAAGGTGCAGATAGACAGACAGTGAGGAGCAACTGCAGCCAAAGCAGACCATGAGTCTGCAGCCTGGCTGAAAAGTTTGGAGATGCATTCAAATAGCACTGAGGACCCTACTGTCTTTTGCAGACACTTAAAAAAAATAACTAGTAATATGAATATGAACTTGTATTATTAGACGAGAGAAAAATGGTGTGACAAAGCCACGTGTGTGGGCAGAAAGAACCATATACCAGGGAAATTATAAATGCTGATATCCAGTCTCAGTACCTGCTTTTCTTTATGAGGGAACAAAGAAACAGAGGGATAATTCAAAATCCAGAGATGTTGAGGTTATTTTCACTGAAATAGCCTTCTACTCAGTCAGCCCCACTGAAAAAAAAATTTCTGTGGGATGGGATAAAAAATGGCCATAATTTTGCTAATTGTGTAATGAAGAACACAGAAAAAAAAATAAATCTGCTGTATAATACAGTTTAGATTAATAGCATAACTGAAATCAGAGATTTGTGACTTTCCCCTCCTCCATCCATTTTTCGCTAAGGTTGGACCCTAAACATGAATCTCAACCAATTTCCCTTGGTGACCCTTGCATTACCTGAACATCGTATGGGAAAGCACATCCACCTCCTCCAGCACTGGCTGATCACACACTCTCATCTCGCCCTCGGGGGTGTGGGCAGTTGAAATGACCCAAGGCATCTGGGAATCAGCTATATGTTAACCTGGCTGTGATCAGAGGTCACCTCCATATTCATGCCGTGGTGCCCTGTAGGGATTTTGCTAGCAGGGAGGTTGGTACCTTTGGTTTATGGTTAGCTGCTACGGCTAGAGGAGCTGAGTTCACTGTGCTTGCCCCACTTTTTGCTCTGTGTTGTTATTTTCTTCAAAAATGTCTTCTCACACACAGAGGTTTTCAGTTTGAAGAGTTTTAAGGATTTTTAGCAAATCATAGCAATCTCAAGGTTAATTCCACTACATGCTTGTGCATATTTTATAATAATTATGGAAATGAAATACAAATGTCAATGATAATTATCTCATTAAAATGTTTTTATCCTAGGGGGAAAAAAAAAATAATTCCTTCCATCTACAAAAAAAAGTGTTAAAATATTTCGTGTTTTGACCCCTTGCTTCCTTTTGTGCAAAGGATTAAAAAATTGTTGTGGCAGTTCGTAAGTTCTAATGGTAAAACACTCCTTTGAGTAAGTCATCAGCATTGACCTAAGGACTCTGGAATACAGACGAAACAGCAATTTAAGTTGCATTTTC
This sequence comes from Haliaeetus leucocephalus, assembly GCF_000737465.1. NCBI lineage: Eukaryota > Metazoa > Chordata > Aves > Accipitriformes > Accipitridae > Haliaeetus > Haliaeetus leucocephalus. The sequence continues at coordinate 4,320,713 of NW_010973034.1, read as the reverse complement.
CCCTGAAGAACAAATAAAAATTGTTATGTCAAGCCTAGAGACAGACAGAGGAAGAAAATTTAGAGGTATGGTAAAAATATATGTGCACTTCTCTGATCCGAAATGGTTTAGTAGGTATTATTAGTGTGTACATCCAGTTCCTCCTGTCTAGGGTTGGGATAAGTCTAAGGTATAGGATTTGTTTCTAGTTATCAAGGTACTGCATGTCTTCTGTAAATTCTTAACATAAAATTCCTGTAAGTCTCCAAATTGCCCAGTGAATATACCTGGGTCCAGCACTAGGTATTGATTTTGTTGGTCAAATCTACCATGCCTGCCAATAAACTGCAACAAAATGAACTGTATAGCATTATGGAGAGAGGTAAGGAAAAAGAACTGCGAACTTTCTAACAGAACTTGCTAAGCACCCATCCAGCATTTCAGACTAGTGGAACAATAACAGCTATTTTTCAGTGCTTGATTGGAAACTAGGTTCAAATACAGAGAGGTGAACTTTATCTCAGCTGAATTTTCATTTAATCTCTGGAGTCAAGCAATAATCACACTGGTCAATTTAAATTTGAGTCTCTAGACTATCTAACTGGAAATAATTAATCAGGGAAGGGAGTATAATATTAGACAAATGGCTCAAAACTTTCTAAAAATTGCAAAAACTAAATAGCTAACAGGCGACAATTTTTATATGTTCACAGTGAATGAATGATGCATTTTCTACTGAATCAAATAGCTATTTGTAAAGGATTTTTTGTGTCATTTTACTTTTTATATACTAGTAATGCAAACAATAGTCATGTTGCCAAATAAGCTAAAATAAATAATAATTAAAATGATGTTTGAAATTAAATTGTTTGTTATCACTTATGACATGATTAAAATAGCCTAACCATGGCCTTTTTGTTGTGGTAAGGGCTTGCTGGCTCTAAGAAGAAATGAAGCATGGCAAAATCATGGCACATATTCAGCAAAAAGAAGATTAAATGAAAATTAATCTTACAAAATATGTTGTCTGTGGGGAATACTTGGTCACTGTTGACACTCATGGACAATAAAGGCAAAATGTTCTAAATAAATTCATGCCTACAGAGATGTATATTCTCCTGGGAAAAGAAACGGGTATTATGTCTTACACATAAAGACATACAACTAGTCTATGCATTGCAGTTGATCATAGCCTTCCAGAAGGCACATCCTTCACACATCTGTAGCACAGGTATACCTCATGCCAGTCTAACTAAACATAGGATTAATTTACTGGGCATCTGGAGACTTCTCTCTGTTATTAATTCTTAAGTCTCTGAAAGGTAGGATTTTCCACGCAAATTCCCAAAACAGTTACAATTAAAAGCAACTCTACCAGTAGATGACTGAAAGCTAGACTTGCTCAGTTAAGGCAAAAAAGGAAGGTCATCACACCTTTCAAAACTAGAAGAAAAGGCTATACAAGTGTTAAAGGTGAGAATGTTGTTGTGGTTTAACCCCAGCCAGCAACTAAGCACAGCACAGCCGCTCACTTACTCCCCCCCACACCCAGTGGGATGGGGAGGAAAATCAGGAAAAGAAGTAAAACTCGTGGGTTGGGATAAGAACAGTTTAATAGAACAGAAAAGAGGAAACTAATAATGATAATGATAACACTAATAAATGACAATAGTAATAATAAAAAGACTGGAATATCCAAGTGATGCACAATGCAATTGCTCACCACCTGCCAACTGATGCCCATTTAGTCCCCGAGCTGTGATCCCCTCACCCCCACTCCCCCCAGTTTATATACTAGACATGACGTCACATGGTATGGAATAACCCATTGGCCAGGTTGGGTCAGCTGCCCTGGCTGTGTCCCCTCCCAACTTCTTGTGCCCCTCCAGCCTTCTCGCTGGCTGGGCATCAGAAGCTGAAAAATCCTTGACTTTAGACTGAACATTACTTAGCAACAACTGAAAACATCAGTGTTATCAACACAACAACAACAGGAGAGGAAAGGAGAGGAGAGGAGAGGAGAGGAAAGGAAAGGAAAGGAAAGGAAAGGAAAGGAAAGGAAAGGAAAGGAAAGGAAAGGAAAGGAAAGGGAAAAGATCAAGCCCCACTCACTTGATTAAATAACACAACATTTCCAATAAGCTTCATATGAATAGGTTTCATTTATGGTTAATTATATTTTTGTTACCCCTACCTCAGCCATTTAATCCTCGTATTTCCCTCAGACATTCATTGCTGAAAATAGAATTTCCCTCGAAATGAATGGAAAATGGCACTTCTCTTGTTTTTTGAAATGTTATCATGTAATTTGTTCTGTCCAGTGTTACTGGGTGGCAGGGGGGCATTCAAGCTATCATGTTTCTCAGAGGTTTAATTAGAATACACACTTCAGGGAGATGGTATTGTATCTTCCCTGGCTTGGTGACCCTTATAATCTATGGATGAGATGGGCTACCTGGCTCTGTTGGAGCTTGGAAGAGATATATGGGTGAATGACTTCTGCTAAGACACTTTTTCATTTTCTCTCACTGTATACCACACACTGACCAACTCTTTCCATGATGAAATACTCAGTGGCTTAAAGCTCAGCGATGTAACACCAAAGTGTTTCTGCTAGTCCCAAGAACAAATGAGTCCTGGAGGAACTGTCTTGTAACATGAGCAAGAACCAGGACGGGAGATTTGTGCTAGATCACTACAGATGGGACAAAAATGTAGATTCATTTGACAGATACTCTGTGGGATTTATCAACAGGGGATTGTTACTCCCATCTCTGTTGAGCATGGCTACAAAACCCAACAGGGATTTTGTGCATATTCTTTCAAGGGGATCAAGGAGACTAACCTGACAATTTTTTTCCCATTAAATAAATGTGTCAAAAAAGCAGGGGCCTCTGCTTCTTCCCTAACAATTCACATCAAAGGCAAAATTTCCAAACAAAACTGATTTTCTACTGGTAATAATTAGTATATCAGAAAAAATAAATATTTCTTGAGAAAGTAAGAAATTAGTTGTTCCTTCCAGCTATTCAACCTCAAGAAGAGCTGGCACAAGAGAAAGAAATAGGGTCTTGGAGTGTAATTGCATGGCATAGCCTGTCTTGAGAACCATGTTAGCTGTAATTGGAGAAGCTATTGATTTTGTAAAGACAAATTGCTGCATTATATTTGAAAAGTTAAAACGATCTGACCATTAAAACAGCTGGTGCTACCCCAAATTGTTTTGCAGACTGAAATCTGCATTGATTCTAACAACATTTTGCTACCCAGCAGGCTGTGTACTTAAACAAAGATATTTGCGTAATCTGGTTTTGGAGGAAGAATTGCACTATACGATAACGATTTTTTGGTCTTACATAGAGGTAAGTGGCAGCTTCAGCCTTCCACTAGAGTATTTTTGTGTTAAATAATCAGTATGTAACTTGCATACATTCCAAGTTATGTGAATTAAACACACAGATTCATTTTATCATACATATAACTGAGCCTTCTTTTTCTCCCTGTGGCAGAATGTTGTTTGTTTTTTTTCTCTATAGGAAACTAAAAAAATGTGTGTATAACGTGTTTAGACAACCAAAGATCTTACTGTGACAAATTCTCTTGTCTCAAAAACACATATGAAACAGTTATTATATAAGTGAATATCTGTTTCAGTGTTTGATACTGCAATATTCACTGGAGGAAGCCATTACTGAAAGCCAGTTTTTCATTTACAAACATTTTTTTCTAATACATAGTAGTATACTTTTTTAATAACAAAATCACACTAGGGAAAAAAAAAATATTCAAGAACTGCCTCAAATCAGCCTGTGGCAAAAAAATGCAAGCAAATAAAGCAATACATGCTGAAATTTAATTAAAATCAAAATGATATAAAAGGTTACACTACTGCTCAATTTTATAAGAATGGTTGCTTTCCAAAAACACAAACATGAAAACCTGTTCTCATAAATTAGTTTCAGCCCATGGTAACGAATCTTATAAACATTTTCTATTTCACATAATGGTTAGTCAATGCTACCATTTGGGGATACTAGTTAAATGTAAACACCAGCTTCTCCATTATAAAAATGAGGGGTTTATACATAATATTACTTCTTCAGTATAATTCAATGCTTCTTTATTTAAAGACTGTGAAGCTAAAACCATACTTTCTATTCCAGTTTTATTTCACAGCTTAGAGTGCTTCCCAGTCTAAAGAAAGACCAACTGAAATTAGTGAAAGACTAAATATGAAAGGGTAAATCACAAATTAAGCCTCAAACTTTTTTTAATATATTGCCAAATATTTTTGTTTCTTCTCAGATTTCCAACTTACTTATATCTTTTTAAAGAGCTATTGAATTGGAAGATAAAAATGCTTTGAGGTGCAATTTTACGAATATACTTTACATTAGAAAGCTGTAGAATGGGGAGAGGGGAGAGTGGGGGGAAAGGATTAAAACTCCATGGCCTGCACTCTTACATAGAAAACCAAAGTGTGTTTTGATACTCACTTTTACTGTACTGAAACAGTGCACAGGATATAAACTGTATTCTGCATCCTATCCTGTACTGCAGGTGAGGTGATGAGAAATAAAGTTGGCAGAGAGAAACAAGATAAACTTAGTTTGATCATGTGGTTGATTTCCTAAATAGACAAATAAACCAATAATAAGCCTATGTTTGAAGAGAATACCATGCCAAGTATGAAAGATTTTGTCAGCACAAAGGACTGACACACTGCTTGTTAAAGGTAAATGGACCCCAAAGGGTGAGCCGCAAGGAATATGGGACGCAATGATGTCCCTCTGCCTTGGGTGCAGGAGAGGGACGGATGTTCATCCTTGGCAGGCAGCATGGTAAATCCCATCTGCTCATCCAGCCTCAATTGCTGCCAACATCCAACAGCATTTATTTCTGTAGTGTAAACCTAACCTTCCCCTATCCCACTCCCACTGCAGCCAGCAGCAGTATTTAGCTTACTGTACTAACTTAAGAAAGTTTTGAAAAAACACCGACAGTCTTTTGGGATCTAATTAATAATTCACCTCTGAAATGATCTCTGCAGGTACGGCAGGTGGCTAAATGTTGCAAGTAATGGGGCCTACATGTGGAATTTAGTTATAAACTGGAAAATTTTACTTATTTATTCTCCAAATATCCAACAGAGAACATGAGAGGAAACAGGATATTGATGCTGTAGTAGACCTGTCTTTGATCCAGCCTAATAGGACTGTTCATACAGTCTTTAGTGCACAAAAAGGAAGTCATTGCAATGGACATAGAACCTCCATGCAATTTAGGACTTAAAGTCCAAAACATCAGTGACTTTTATTCTTTTAAATCCCTCTGAGTTGTTTTTAAAGAATACCCTTTAATTTTTTCTTTTCTGTAGTTGGCACCAGGTTTGATTATCTATTATTTGTTTAAGGCTGTTGGCAGCAGGTATGCATGACATGTTTGCTCCATTTATTTCCCTTGAAAGAGGCTTTTGGATCAGTATATTAGGTTTTTCTTTCAGTTTTGAAGTCAAAAAACATTAAAGGATGCACTTCATTTGAAAAAATACCCTCAAAACCTTAGCCACTTGGTTTTCAACAGTTATTATGGTACACTAGGACGTTGGGGCACTTAGCTTTTTAAGAAATACTGAAAACTGCTTTTCACAGTAGCTTAAAAAATAAATAATAAAAGTGACCCTCTTCCCACTCATACTTGTTGTTTATTCCTTCTCCTATGCCAGTTACATAGTTTTTTAAATTCAACATTTTAACAGAGAGGACAAACAAAACCAACCATATATTCCATATATTATGCTGACATCAGAAGGCAATGGTTGAAAAAGAAAGTCAAAACAGTAAACCAAAATAACCACATTCATCTTAACGTCTGCTCCAGTTAAAACACACATAAGTGTGACATTGTTTCTTCAGTGACAACAGTTAAGTACAGGTACAAAAGAAATTCTAACTTCCAGATTCCTGCTGTGAAGCAGGGGAAGAAACACAACCATGTATGAGATGGAGATGCTTGAGAGATTGGGACAAGGCAAGAAGACATAAGCTGTACCATAGGCAGGAAAAATCTGTGGGCCAATTTTTTAATGTGAGCACCCACTCACACAATATTTAATGCTTGGAAAATACAGGAGTTAACTCAGGTATCAAGGATTTATAAAGAAAATGCCTAAATGGCGTTCCGGTTTCCTTTCTTGCATCTAGATTTTGTAATGTTTCACAAAAGGTATGGATATTATTATAGGGATGGGTTCTGCTAGTCTTGACTTTTTCTTTAAAAATAAACATACTCCTTCAGTAGTTCAGCTGAATTCAATGCAGCTGTTTGAGCAATCAAATAATACTCAGTGTGAGTCAATGTGAGAGATTTTGACTTAAGAAGAAAACAAGCTATAAATCATGGCATATGATCTCATTAGAAATCAAACTCTAACTGCTAACTGAATGATTACAAAAGTGAGATAGAAAAAAGGAAGGGGGAGAATCATAAAAGGTGCTGAAAAGAAATTTTTAAAAAAACAAGTAAACAAAACCAGGTGACTCAAAAATCAGCATGCTGCTCTTATAGCAGATCCCTCCAAGAATTTGCCTAATAGGAATTTCAAAAGACAGCCTGTATTTTGCTTAGTATATGCTTTTAAGAACTTGTTATTGTGCCTTTAAGTTTCCATTTATTTGGAAAAAATATATACTGCCCATATTTATTGAGGTTATTTTCATGTCCTGATCACCAAGACAGGCATGGTCACTGAAGCTAGTTTTGCAGGTCAGGATTAGTCACTGGAAAATTATATATTTTCCCCAAAAGATAGCTTACTCTATATCAGGACATATACTACCAAAAGCTGGGGTACTGTGACATATAATCATCTAGAAGGAAGAAAACCACTATAAAAAATAGTAGTGCATAAAGGACAACAGCTGTCAACATAGGTGCATTTACTGATAAATCAGCCAGCCTATTCTCAGAGATATACCGAAGCATTAGAAAGTAATTTAGGTAGTCAGTGAACTGCATTAAGTGCTGGAACAAATTATTTAGCATTTCAAGTCTCCATAAAAACTTTGGATTTGATTCTCAGTGAAAAAAAATCCAACCCAATTTAACAGTCTGAGCCAAACCCCACTAAAATAAACAGGAGGATTTCAACTCATTTCAGGGAACTCAGGTCCAGATTTGAAATAAACTGTTTTGGTGATATCTTTTTTGGACTGCCTTAAAAATACACTAAGACTGGGACATAGCTCTTCCTGTCATGTGAGACTAGTGACTACTTGTGGGTTAAACTTCATTTACAACCATCTGTACCAGAAGAATCAGGCACAGAAACAGTAAACATGTTTCATAAACCTTGCGGTAATTTGTTAAAGCCATGGTAGTTTGATAACATCTCAAAACTCTTTGGGAGAAAAACACTTCAGACGGTGTGGTGGAGAATTTTCCTGTGGACAGAAGTACATCTTTTTTAGCTGTAATAAATGAAGATATGGAGTTGGATCCTCCAGTCTTTTTCTCTATCTGTGGCAGAGACCACTTCATTTTTTATAAAGTTACAGGAAACTTAGCCTTTAAAATCTCCCCTCCCACCACCCCACATAAACAGCCAGCATGATAAAGTGAGTAAGCAGGAAACGTTGAATTATTTCCAGGATGCAAACTTTCTGTCATTGAAAAATGCATTTACAGAAATACCGTTCCCAAGGAAGCCACCCTTGCGGACTCATACGCAGAACTATTTAGCAGACATCCCATGGGAATTTACCTTCACTGTGTGCCTGCGACAATGACTTTAGTTGTATACATTTTTTCCAGAACCAAGGCTGTCATAGCTTCTGAGACATAGGTCCTGATCTCATCCAAAGTCAGCATAATAATGGAAGTCCGGGTTTATGCTACACATCACAGCCTGGCTTAAAAAGGCCAAGGGTAATTCATCCTTGTTTTTCTACTTATTTTAAAATGCCTTGCAGATAAGAAACATTCGATCTGTGCTTTATGGGATTATTCAGCTCCTGAATACCATGCTGGGCAGAGGACTTTTGTTGCTGCTGGTTTGTTTTGGTTTTTTTTTTGGCAAGACATAGTCAAAATAATATTGAAACACAAACAAGAATTTCAGATCAGATGCACATTTTAACAGATAGCCTTGCAAAAGTGCACTAAGGATAACAGCTTTTGCTGTTTGCCTCAGTGCTGCTCAGAGGCACATCATAAATTCTTGACTTCTGCCAAGCACAGAGAATTTTCCAGCAGCAGCTCGCAAGAAATATGCCAAGGCCAGGGGCATTGCAGTACAAGGAAAATGAACATTTTAATAAAGAATAGGTTAGCCAATACTTCCACTGGTAACTATAGTAAAATATGAGGAGTCATTTTGCTGGTAGGACTGCTGAATGAAAGTTCAATTTACTTTGTCTACTGTGTAAAAGCACTAAGGCAATGACATAGAACTATAATTTTTTTAAATGGCTACTTTCTCATCCCTCGTAAACTCTGAATGTATCCTAAAAAAGAATGTACCCGTTCCTGTTCTGAGGGGCAGCCTATTCAGATCACAGCAGGAGTGTTCATTAATACTTTCAAAATATATTTTTGGTGATTTCAGTATGACAGACACATGGCAAATACATAGAATGATATACATCAACTTATGTAACTTAAAAAGCGTCCTCTTACCCTGAAATTTCACCACTTCAGGGTTAGGAAAATGCTTCCTGGATTTTTTTATGTCTTTTCCTTCTCAACAGTGAATACTTACTGAACTACTCTTTGATCTTCCATCAAAGCTCTGCAAACAATTCATGCTCACTAATAAGCGTGTAAATGTAAAGATTATAGACCATAGAGATGTAAAGACTGTTCTCCCAAATCTACAAATTTGGGAAAGTGTCAGAGGGATACTCACTGACTTGACAGAAATTAACAGGTCAGATTGTGCCCAGCCTATTCAGCAAGCAAAGTATAGGGGCAATATTTCAGTCCTCCTGAAAATTTAGAAACATTTCACATTTTCTGGCTTTTGAAGTGACAAACTGGACTGAAGGCAAACAGCTTTTTTTTCTCCTTCTTTTTTTTTTTTCTTTTTTTTTTTCCTCTCCTTGGCTGTGCCTATGATAATAGTTGCTAACTTTAAACAGCCTTTATACCTGGGAAAAAATTAGACCCCAGAGCAACAGAAAACAAACATGTGTTGTGTTTTCTCAGTGCCTGTTTCTGAAACTCTTATTTGCTGTGCACTGTTTGCTTAGGTGAGTGTTCCTTTTAAACACAACATAAAACTGCAAAGTGGGCTGTAAATTAACTAGCCATCATGGCAAACCTGTAACAGTCCTTTATAGGATAAAGTAAGAGCTGTTTAATTGTATGCGATAAATACAGCTACATCAATAATTTACAGTATGCAGTTAACTTGATAGACTTTGTCTTTTATGCTCATGAGGTGTATCCTGTTGAGGTTCATGGTGAGTTTTCTTCATGTTGGATTTTAGTGCATCATTATTAGCAGTGGAAAGGGGTTTGCGCAAATATATGGTGCCTCACACTGAAAGGTCCAGATGTGCTTTCTTCCTTCCTTTCCTTGTATCTCAGCTGGTCATCTAAACAGTGTGGCTCCTTGAAGGGGTAAGCATCACTCATAAAGCAATTAGAAAAAAAAATGCAACAGCAGCTCACTGTAGCTTTACATCTCCATATGAGAGATATCTATTCAGGAAATTAAAGTTGAACCCACTGGGTAATACATTAGAAATCTTATATTTTCAGAGTCACTTTATCTCAGAGTCTCTGTGGACATGCTTCAAGAACATTTCCACAGGAACAGTATCAGGCCGTTGGACAGAGATTGTTTAGACCATCAACGCATGCTGAGCTTTCTCAGGGCCATTGCACAGGAAGCCATATCAAACGCTGTGATGGAGAACAATGGCTTGTTTTAATCTTCATTTCATACGGTATAAGTTGCTGATGTAGAGCCTGGTTTCTTGGTATCCAGGCTGCACCAGACATTACCTCAATGGCTGGGGTAGGAACACCCCTGTGAATAATATCTTAATTGCTCCAAATTGGACATTTCTTTTTAGATGGGTGTTGATTTGAATGTATGCATCCTTTTGTAAATACAATTCATTTGGGTTTTAATACACAATTAGAAATTAATGATACTGCAAATGGGCTTTTGATCTCCAAGTGTGAGCTTTTGTCGTGCTTGACTAAGGATGCTGATGCTACATCAAGAGACATGCTATGCTAGAAGTTATGAACCAGATGTCTCCTTGCTGGTAACGGGGAAGTCAGATGCTTTTAACGCAATATACCCTGCAATATGGTTCGGTGTCAATGCCAATGCAATACTGTCAACCAGGGAGCAATTTGAGACTTCTTTTCTATGAAATAATGCAAAAATATTGTTTCTCTAAAATGAGTAAACGCAACAACCTTCAGTTTACAGAGCAGTGTTTCCAGACAGAGCAGAAATCTCTGTTACTGGTCTAACAGAAGACTAGTAGGAAAAATCGCCTATCTTAAACAGCATTTTCTCTTTCTGTGCAGGTGATCTATCCAAAAAGGACCCATAAAGCAAAAATTACCAATATTTTAGTGCCTTGAACAAATGTTGTGGTCTACTGGTAAAGATGCCAAGTAAAAATAATTATACTTTAACGCAGAAGGAAGACATTTATTAGATTAAAAAAAGCAATAATGCCTTTCAAGTTTGATTTTCTTCTTTTTTACTTTATTATGATGCTGGTGCCTGGAAACTTCAGTTCTTTGGCCTTCTGCACTTTTTGGTACAGATCTAAAGAAATGATAAATATATTCTCTGACATGTGAGTATAGGATTTTATGTAATAAACAAAATGAAAACAAATGCTCCTTAGTAGCTGTGCAGAGAAAAAGACACTGGCAGCTGTTAATAAAAAGGTATTCAGAAAACCTCACCTCGGACGAAACGATGTGCATCTGCTTACTATGCAACATAGCAAGCATCCTCCTACAAATGTGGTTCTTCTTCACCTTTGTTAATCCTCTGTGCTCTTCTTACAACAGAACTTGTTGAATATAACCCCCAATTAGGTAGTATTTGGGAGCAAATACCATAGTTTCAGACTCAGTGTGAATTACCTTCCAGATCTCTTTGAGAACTGTTTCCTTTGTTTCCCAAAATGTTAAATGGGGAAAAGCAATTTAAAAAAAAAAAAAAAAGACACCACTTTGATTTACCATATTTTTTCCCTCAGAGTCAGACAGGATTGAACGGAACTTTTTTCAGCAAAGACATGCATTTTCAGTCAGTTCAACTGTCAAATGCTTAGTTTGATACTTAGTAATATCGATATAATAGAGCTATTTAATTCAGTAACTAATGTTAATTATCCCTCACTTATTCCACCACTCTACACGAAAAGCTAGTATTATTTATGTAGCTCTGATAAGCACGATCATCAATGGCTTACAATGATTTTCCTATTTTAGATGTTAACTCTAGCAGACCCTTGATAAATTACAGTATATAGCACAATTACTTAGAATGAGGCATTGACCACAAGCAATCTTCAAGCTAATTTTAGGCATCTATAAAATCCACAGCTAGAGTAAAACACAGGTTCATACTGCAAGAACATTCGGTCCGTTAAAGACAGAAGATAGACCTGATATTGCATAAATCAACATAGTTCTTTGAGCCAAATCAAAATAAGCCAGTTTACCACAGCTGAGAATGTGGCTTAGCAGCCCCAAGAAATTTTCCAAACAAAACAAAACAAACAACCAAACAGAAAAAAAAAATCATAAAAACCAAACAAATCCCCAAATCCAGGCAGTTTAAATAGAAATATACTGCTGTAACTGACCCAGAGGATGATTTTGTCTCTCAAACAGCTTTTATAAATCTTATAGCTGGGAGGCAGTGGTTTTATTGACCAGGGATAGCATTTCTGTATACTGAAAAAGGCATTTGCAAGAATACAGGTGAAAGGAAGGGGATTTTTTTTTTTTGCTTAGGGATATAAATGGAATTTCAGGAACAACAAGGAAACGTGAAGAAAAGGAACAAATGTGTGGGGGAAGCTGGAGTGATAGAGGAAAAAAATTAATTAGCACAAATTAATCAGAAATATGAAAACTCCTCAGCAATTTGAACTGAAACATCAAAAAAACATCAAATCAGGAGATACCTAGGGATGAACACAGGGAAAGATGTACTAAGAATTGTGACTGAAGAAGATTTTAGCCACTGTGTTTTGCACAGACTGGAAGAACAAACAAACAAACAATCAAACCCAGAAAAAGCTAGGTATATCTATGATATCCTTTCTGAATTAATATTTTTAGGGTACCAGAAGCGAATATAGATCACTGTGCACATATCAGTATTGTAGGCAGAATTTCACTTAGTCTGATGAGCAACATCTGTAAGTAGTCAGATAGATGTCTACTATCCTACATGTTTACACAACAGGTGAGAAAATAGAAGAAAGAGCTTAATAAAACTGTGGCAATGACCGTTGTGCATGAGTCTGGGATTTAACACACAGGTAAAATAAGGGGAAAAAAAAACATGGAGTGAAGTAGAATGCAGAGGAGAGTAGAGGGAAGGGGAAAGTATTCCAGAAAGTTTTCTAGTGTTGTGTTATGAGCATAGTATAAAAAGCTTTATTTTTCTACTCTGCATTAAAGAACAGCACCTGCAAAGGCCTGGGGATACCTCAGTCACTTAGCTTATTTTCTATTAACACAACGTGAGTTTTTTATAACCTCTTAAACAGCAGCCCATATATATAGTACAAAAGCATATCTCAGGGAGAAATACAATGCAAAATCAATTTGTCTATTTCTCTGTCTTCATCCTCTTTCTGTAATAAACCCTGCTAAACAAAACTGTAATTCAGCCAAAATTAAACTTTTAGTCCTCTACCCTAAATGCTGACTTATACGCAGATGTTCTATACAGTACAATTATTTCACACTCTGTATCCCTGCAATATCCTCATAATGCAGTGACTTGCAGAATAAAAGATGAATAGAGGGCTTGATCTCATAAGCTGTCTTCACTATATGCCTGTGCCATTTATCTGTCTCTAACCTATGAGGGCCATCCCCTGCAGATATGGCTCTTTCGATCTGACATATTAAACTACCTGGCATAAATAGTCCTCCACTGTTTTAAGATGTCACCTGACTCAGAATTTTCCATATATTCTGACACTTACTGTTGGGTATAAGGGTGAGCTGTTCATACAGGCGAGAAATCGGTCTGTAAATGTGCTTATAAATTCTTTATACTAAAAAAAATAATAATCAAAAAATAAGGAAAGGTAAGTGCATAACTAAGTAATAACAGATCATGAAGGATCATGAATACAAAGAAAATGTTAGTAGAAGATTAATTCTGTGACCATGAATACACACTGCAATACAAAAAATTTTACATACAAAATATGTAACTATAAAGTTAAAATAAAAAATAGCATGTATTAAAGATACATCTATTGAGATACAGTGTAGACTAATGTTAGGACCAACACTCTTGTTCATCTGAAAGAAAAAGCAAATAGGTTTAAAGAAATTTGTCAAAGGCATTAAAATAAGAGGTGCCTGAAAGACCAGCTATGATGGGGCAACTCATGCAATAGACCTAGAAGAAAAAGGCATTATGTAAGAATAGTGTAAAGTCTACCGAACTTGTAGACAATATCGTATAACCCAATACATTACAGATTTAAAAAAAAAACACACAAAACAAACAATCTGAAGCCTTTTGATCAGTGGGAAAGGCTAAGCTAAGGATAAAGAGTAACAGGCCTGAAAAAGACCTTGAGTTGCTGATGCTCTGACATTTGTTTTTACTGCATTTTCTAAAATAAAAGGTCTGTGGGTTTTTCAGTTAGCAAGTTCATCTAGCTAGCTACATCAAATGCTGAAGCAGCTCTGGATTTATTTACCACCATTCCCTTAACTGCCATAACCATGCTACAGGCAAATGCCTTCACTCAGCAATCAGACTAAAGAAATGCTCTGAGAAAGGAGCACTTGTTCCAGGAATGTGTAGTTTGTAACACACATGCACATGCAAGATCCTCATTTATTAAACAAAAAGAATGAACATAAGAAAAAGGTTCCATTGTACACTGAAAGGAAGACTAGTAAGTGGATAGGAAAAAAATAAAACTTGTGAGCTTAATTAAGAATTTCAACTACAGCTGTCTACAATAAATATTAAGCAGAATTACAGTATTGTCATTTCTCCATTTTGTCATTTGAAAAACAAGTTTAAGGTGATATATAAATGGTACTTCTAATAGCAGATTACAAAGGCATTTTGCCAGTTAGAGGCTATATAAATTATTACAACAGCTAAGGGTGGTCTCTGCTTAGAGCACCTTTTAAACTGCCACACTACAGGAATAAAAGCAGCATAAAATAATGTGCCCATTTTCTGAGTTTGTGTAGTCTTCTTGTTAGTAAGGTATTGCTGTAGTCTTATTAACAATAGGCAATTTTTTTTGTCAAAATTCACTAGATTCCGAAACATCAATGAGCTGATGTTCTAAAACCTTGTGACTGCATTTATTCCTCACTATTTCCTTATTTGGTAATGTGGAAAAGTTAGCAAAACCGAAGGAGGTATGGCTAAAGGCAACCTTCTCAAAGAATGTGGAAGGAGGCAGCACAGCTGCAACAAACGAGGGGTGTAGAAACAGAATGCTGAATAATTTATCTGTTTTAAGGAACCTGAATGGCTCCACCAGATAAGATAATTTGAGCCCAGAGAACAGAGCTGTCATGGTAGTGTTCCTACAAGGCTGTCAGCCGTTTCTCTGTGTTCTGCGGTGGATTTGTGAATAATTGAAGGTAGCAACTGCATGGTTCAGCTCTTAGCGTTTACATTGCCTGAATTGACATAATGAAATATCCCTCTGGAGAGACTTGAGGGAGTTAGAAAAGCATACTGCTCCCCATGCCTGCTTGCAATTTTTCTATCTCAAGGGCTTTGCACAGGTGATTTACAGTACATTATGTATACATTGTGTCAGGACTGTGAAACTCCAGATGATATTATGCTTCATAAGCTGCATTGCAACAAGCAATCAAAGATGTTAAGTCATCCATTTTAGAGCAGATTTATAGAGAAATATTCAAGTTCTGGAATTAGGCTCCTTACACTACACTTTGAGGATAACACAAGCAAATACAGAAAATGCACATGAATCACATAGATAGGGGCAAGGGAGTAACTCTCATATACATAGGGACATTTCAAAGGATGGTATGTGATTGTCTGCTAGTGATATGGTGAATAAAATGGTACGGAGAGAGCTATACTCCAACAGTGGTCCAGTGGACACAGAGAGGATTGCTCATGAAGACCCAGGGGAGGCAGCTCAAGTTTTTCTGTTCCCCTTGCTAAAGTGACTCTGTGTGGGCACTAACTTCGGCCACTGCATCTACAGAATGTTTTGCCACATACGCGGACTGTAGAGAGGACAATGCCTTGGGCATTCTGCCTGCCCATTACTTGCACAGGGTCAGCTTCAATGTAGCCCTAGAACATTGAAAACTGAATTGTGTGCAGTGATCAAATACCAGGGAGGGGGGGAGAAATGTTAGTGTTACCAATGAAAATTATGAGCTTTTAAATGTTTATTTGCTAAGGCAGCTCCTGATGGGGAAAATGAAGACATGGTTGAAGAATCAGAGTTTACACAATGAAAAAAAAAAAGATCTAAGCAAAGACCATGTCACAGATAAGCAACAGGCACCTTTACTGCAAGCTGTTACCTGGATTTTAAAACTTTAACCTTAGATATATTTAGACAGGCTTTAAAAAGCAGACACCCTGAGAGCAATCCAACTGCCTAATGTAGGAGTTTGGTGCCATTGTAGATGTTCCAGATGGAAAGCATTTGGGCAGGGGTAGCAGATAATTCCTGCAACTTCACAGTTGCACTGCACTATCTAAAATAAAGCTTCATACCTGTGTTTAAACACCTGAATCCTGTTTGCATCTTTGCAAACAGGACTTGGAAAAAAATTCTTACTTAAAATCTTTCTCAGTAAGTTATTTCAGTCTTTTATATTATTTTTTTTTTTTTTTTATTTTGTGATGAACTTGAATGTGAGAAGAGGCTGAAATACAAAGTTAATAATTATAATCAGATAACTTGGCACACTGCATTTAAATAATAACTCCTAAAATGGCAATACAAAAGAAAAGAATTGGAGCATCTAATTTTATTGTAGAGATAATTGAAGGTTGAAGAAGATACTTTTTTTTTTTTTTTTTAAAGCACAGGGTAAGAATAATATAGGTTTGCTGCAATTATGAATCTCAATTCACATGTCATTTTCAGTTGACAAGATTTTTTTCCATAATTCAGATGTTTCAGTTTCTTGAAAGTGACATTAATCTGAATCGGTTTGATTCAAAAAATGCAAGTGTGTAATAATAGTCTGCATGTACTTCACCATGACGACAGCTGAGAAACCAAGTGTTAGATTTTCAGAAGGGACATAGAGTCCCAGATGCCAAAAACATCAATGGAAGGTAAGTACCTGGACACCCTTGAGAAGCTGAGCCTTAGTGTCTGAGACTTAACATCATCAAACATTATGAAACCAAATAGTAAGATAATATATACTACACATGGAGTTTATGCAAATACATATTGATTTTTTCAATGGAATACCAGCAAATAATAAATTTAACAATGTATATGCATCTGTGTGTGCATATTTATATATACATGCATATATGCATACTTACAGATATACTTTCCCCTTATTATTTCTTATTCATTATTGTCATGGTTTAACCCCAGCCAACAACTAAGCACTACGCAACTGCTCACTCACTCCCCCCCACTCAGTGGGATGGGGGAGAGAATCAGAAGGAAAA
>NW_010973034.1:4282352-4303353 GCF_000737465.1 Haliaeetus leucocephalus | reverse complement strand
CAGGACAATTATTCATATTATATACATATATATGTATAGTTACATATGTATATAGCCTTGCATACATTGGTATATGGGTTTGAGATTCTCTGCAATCCATGAAAAATGGAATCTAATTACAAATCTGATGGTATTTTACCCTCAGAATACCTGGCTGAATGAACATTGTTGTCTGCTTTGGTGGTACCATACAGTTTCATGTACGACAAGGTGTGCTTGTAAGCTCTCAGCTTCACAGTCGTCATGTTCACATTACCTTTAAGACCTCTGCCAATGCCCTGGAATTGTATTTGTAAGTAAGTGTATCACTCTTACTATTGCAATAACATAAAGGCGAACTTCTGACTCCAGAAGTTATGAGCAGAAAGCTGGAATTTTTATCAGAGGGCAGATATACCTGGAGGTATAGGATTTTGTAAGAAAGTGACCTGAGCTGGTCATTTTCCAGTACAGCTGTCTGGTACACAAAAATGTGAAAACAATGTAAGTCACTGAAAGGCTGGTTCTCGCAGGCAGAATTTCTGTTGGCAACATGCTTCAGATTCCATGAGGCTAAATTCATTGCTTTAGGCAAGTTGTTAATCTGAACTCCTTGTTTCATAAAACCAGATCTCGCTGTTTTAAAAAGTGCCACTCTAATTTGCATCATTGTAGACCCCAAATCATGTTCTCTCAGATATCAGAAGCGTAAGAGGTTTACACTGTGGCCTCTGTGGAAGTGTGAAAGGGCTTTAACGTAAGTGTAATTATGGTAGCATAGCTTAAAAGAATCTCAGTGTGAATGTCAATCAGATGTATAATTTATGTATTCATGTACGTGATTTAGTTTTTCTTTCTTCCCCTGCTTATTTTTCCTATTCAGTCCATGAGTTTTGTTTGTTTTTTCCTCATCATGCAAATGCAATGCACTCAGAAAGCCAGTGACATGGATTGTTCTAAAGGATTTTGGACTAATATCCTATGGGAGAAGACTGAGAAAGAGGAGTCTGCAATAAGATATGAGATTTGTATATTTGTGTTTAGAGGTGCTTAGGGGAAAGTGCAAACTATTTTAGTGCTATTGATGGGTTTTTCTTTATTCCTTTTCTCACCTTCCTTGATACTTTGTTCACAAGCTTTATTTTGACATGAATGCATTCTGACACCTATTTTTTTTTTGTATGTATGTATAAGCATTGAAGGACTGTCAATCTTTTCTCACTCAACAATATCTCAGAGGCAATTGCTGTTTGATAGGCAACAACCCATCTGAACATCGCACATCTCTTCTCCCTTCAAAATGTGGAATCAAAAGAATATGATAGACTTGAATTCTTTTTCTGCTTTTGCCTATATGTAAGAAAGCTACTTCAGCAGTGCTCCTCAAGGTTCTTGTGGCAGCTTATTTACTTTCTTCAGAGATCACACATTCGATTTAGTTTTGGCTTTGTAAATTCTCAGCGCATTGTCTGTCCTGTTCTCTACATTATTCTAACTACATTCCTCTTTTAACTACCAGCACAAATACTGCATTCATTTTTCCCTCAGTGTTGCCTGTTCCTGCTTATTAACATCTGAATACTTGTTCTCATTTAGAAGAAAAGACTTAATTTGCTTTTTTATTTCACCTCTGACTTTCCCAGGGCCCATCTCTAACATCACACATTTTTTTACAATTGTTTCTTCAAGGTCTATTGCAGCAACTGATTTTACTTAGAGTTTTAACATCCGTGCAGCAACTTCGGCAGCCATTTCCTTTGGTTTGTTTTCTTTATGTAAAGACTTTCATATATATTTCCTTTCTCTTAATTTAATGAGGTGGTTTAATTGTATTAAATACTTTGTGGGATAGTTTACCATCTCTGCCCAGTTTTGTCTTCAAGAGCACATCAAATGGAAATCTGCTGGAAAAACACAGTGGATTAATTCAAAGGTTAAAAAATAAAAATAATTTTTAAGACTGCTTATCCTCCTCTTTTAGACCAATTTTTTAGGATGATTTGGTTTGCATACATCAGCAGGTTTCACCATCATGACTTCAGTCTCTTGAAAGGTTGAATATCTTCCACTTAAGTTAATATCAGTAGAAAATGTGGGAACTTAATATCTCAGTGGGGACACTGATGTATAAACTAATTACCAGTGAGTCCTGAGTTAAGTGATAAAAGTTTCCATATAAGTGAAGGCAACAATGAACATTTTACTATCTTTGAAACCTTTCTATTTGTTTCTCATTGTGTGCTCCCTCAATGTATGCAACTCCCTCTGCAAATACTTAAATCATAACAATACAAATGAAAATGGAAATTGAAGCATATTACAAAGGAAAAATCCAAATAAACAGAAATTTCTCACTGAATTCAATAAAACATAATACAACCTGAAGCAGATTTATCCAGCAAAAAGCATTGGGGAACAGGATGTTCTTAAAATAATTCTGTTTTATGTCCTTTTCTGGTTGGTTGTGGGAAACTGTGGAAACACAATCATAACTTCTTTGTAGTGATTACACATTGTAACATAAACAATGAAATCTTTTTCATAAACTGTTATTTTTTCTTGAAAATTTACAAGAAGTCACTGCTTTTCCCACCCCCAACTTTTGCTTAAAAAGATGTGTCCCATGTATAATCACTCTAGAAACTATTTTCTCATACTAATTCCAAAGAAATTCACAAGAAATTTCACTACTGTTCTGGACAAATTGATTAATTTTTTCTGTTGGGAATGCTGTTTGTGCACCTGAGAATTCATTTGCATTTTCAGAATCATTCGCATTATTGGCTCTCTGTTGTCAGTTAAAACATATGGATGTTATTATTCTTCTCTTGTTTCCGACTGATATACTTACATTTTATAAAATAAAATATAGACTTCCTCTATTTTGCAGTCTCAATGTGATTTGGGTGGATAAGAAATACAATTTTTCCAACAGTAAATTCAGAACATTTTAGATAGAAAGAGGAGTATCTTATACTTTCCACTGAGTTTACTCTCTTTTTTCTAATTTAGAACAAGTCTTTGAATCAGTTTTTTATGGTTTTTTTTTAAGAAAATGCCTAGGACATAGATTATTCTGCAATGTATTTGTAGCAATCTTTCCTGTTTAAATGCCTCTCCTCTTGCACAGAATAATATTAAAACTTTCATTGAAGCAGGATCACAGTCACTTATTCTCTCTGTCTTCCACCTTAAGAAAATCTAAATATCATTGAGTGATACAGCTTTGGTGTGAATTGAGAAAGATACACCTGAATCAAGCTTATAACCTGTCACTAGAGCATATTCCTGAGACACAGGAGTTCTTTGTCCTGAGACAAATGGTTTTCAAGGGCACTGTTTTGTGAATCTGTTTAAATTTATTTTCTTTTTTACATTTGAGTTAAATTTTCATATAATTTGAGGTTAAATGAAATTCCACGGTGAAACAGTATGCTGAATGAACCACTCTCAAAAAATGCCAATTTCCATCATTAGGATAATTCATTAATTTACACTTCTTTTCTTTACTACATTTTACTTTCACTTTTTGTAATATTTTCCCTTAGATAGAACATCACCTTTCAAGTTTCAGATTTACAGTAACAGACAAACACCAGGATAAGGGTTTTCCTTTGCCGTTAACTTAGTTAGTTAACTGGGTATTTTAAAAAAGTAATTATTGGGAGGATTTCTACAGTGGAGTGTCAATGAACACATAATTCCTTCCCTCCAGTAGATTTAGTGTCCTTTTTGTTGATAGTGCAGGAAGTGTGCAATCTTGTGATAATTCCACTACAAATCACAGAAAGAATACTCTGGAAAAGAAATTGCCTATCAGGTGAGACATCTTTTCTGTTGCCTAAAAAAAGGAGACACGATCAGGATTCATTGACCAATTTGATTTCAGAGCCTGACAAGCTGAAGAACTCATGAATTTCTTGTGTCCTAAACTATGCACACATCAATTTGCATGTATCCATGGCCTGCCAGATGCAGCGCTCCAGCTGATTCCAATATAAACACTGTTAATGTACTGTGAAATGGTTCTCCTGAAGCAGCATAAACATTTAGTCTTTTCATTAGAATAGTAAGTTGTAAATTACCATGTTTAAAATGCAATACAAGACTATATTGAAAAAATTAGGTGAACCTGATCCTATAAAACTGATTGAGAGGTTGACCTTGGAAGTTCTTGACTTCATCAAGTAACTAATAGATATTAGACCAATAAACTGGTTTTAGTTTAGAAGACCAGCTTCTACTCTGGTAATATTATTTTTAAAATTTTAATATGGGTAATGCTGTAAATTATTCTCTGTGTAATTGTTAGACACTTTTCCCCAAAGGGAAGACAGGCACAAAACTGCAAGTTCATTTGCATCCCTGACACCCAATCATCAATTTTTGCAGATATCTTCTTTTCAAAAACAGTATTTCATTTGAATCAATGGCAAGACATCCCATATTGCTAAAAAAAATTGGTTTAATATATATGATTTCCATTACATGACAGTTAGTTAAACCTTAAAAACATACACTTTTGGTGACCATGAGAAGCAATGGAAGAAAACGGGTGGAAAGGAAGTTTCTTCCTGAACTTTATTTCTGTTGCCAGGACAACCACCTACTCAATATCTCTATAGATTATGTTCAGTGTAGCTGCTTCATTTAAAGTGTGATGGACCCAGGTAATAACAGGCTCAAACACTTAAAGGAATGTATAAGGTCTGGATCTAAATTGTCACTTTATTTATTTTCTAAAAGGAACAATAGGCTTTTTCTTATGTTTTTTCTGAAATGCAATGAAAAGAAATAAAAAAAATTTCTTTGCAATGCAGAGGAGATTTAAAGACAAAGTCAAAAGAAAATTGTGACAGCATGGGACATGATTTTAGCTGTGTGATATCCATGGCATGTCCATTTCTCAGGAAAAGAATGGCCTGGAAAGTCAGATAGTAGTTACTGCTCCTCCTGAATGCATCATACATAACTACATAAGGTAATAGGGCTACTGATGCTGGAGCACTGCTGTTTTGAGAGGAAAAGTAGCACTTTAAATTAGTAGCATGTGTGTCCAAGTCTATGAGTAGGACAAATCTACTCTATTTTTACCATCATATGGTAAAACATATGCACAATGTCATTAAAGAGATAAAAATGAATATGCTTAACCATTATAGAAATTGACAAAGAAAAGAATCATGTCATTTGTGGGTGAAAAAGCCCTCAAAACCAGTCACCTCATTTTCTTTCTTTACTGTAAAGAAAGAATAAAGGCTTGGACAGAAATTTCCAAGTTGCGGAAGTGACAGATTTGGCATATCACATTTCAACAGTACAAGGAAAAGAACCAAGTTAAATAACTCTGTGGGAATACACTTGCTAGTTCTATAAAAAAAGTCATAAAAGCCTCTGTCTTTTACTAGCCACTTGGGCGGTGGTATAAAACATAGCTGTGGTGTCTTGGGAGTACAGTATATAGTAAAGAGGTTATTTGTTAAAATTAAGCTAACGTGTCACCTAGAAGAAAAAGTTGTTATTAACTACAATAAGGTTTTATTAATAGTTCAGGCTAACTTTCAAGTGCTCACACTGACTTCTCTCAATCTCGCAGGACAGAACTCTCTGAGACTTACAATTCATTTCAGTGCCAATTAGACCCTTGCTATGCCAAAAGCCTGGAAAACCAAAGTTGTTCCCAAATTCTGAATGATGAAGTGAGGGATGTTTTGGACTACTTCAAAACATGGTCTCTCTGATGTCAGGGGGCCTCATATAAATTATGGATTATATGAAACAGCACAGGTAAGGCAAATGATTGAATTGATGATTACACAGGACAAGCATAAATTATGGCATTGCATCTTACAGAAAAGCACCACAAAAAGAACCAATGGGAGAAAAAAGACATCATATTTTTCATCTAAATATGTAAAAAGGAATTTTTCATAAAGCTGTTATGAGATCCTTTTGGACAGTATCTATATTAAAGAGGAAGGAATACTATGAATAATGAGGAAACTTTCTGGCAGTATTAATAGATAGCAGTAGAATAAAGTCCAGATAGCAGAAAGTCCTCTTGCTTGCAACCTTTTGTCCTGTTTGTCTAAAGAATGCATATTTACTCAGTAATTACTAATCTTGGTAGGGATTTAGAAATATGCTTAAAGACATAAAAGTTATATGTGAAATACTTCCAAGTGTTACCATTTAAGGTATTTTTAAAAGCAGAATTTTATATCTATTTAGAATATGTTTTGTAACTTGTGGGTTCTAGTCATAGCAAGAGAAAGCTTTGCTTCAGATTTTTTTCTGTGATGTTTTGTGATTCCCTAGCTGTTTTACCAACATTAGCTTTACGGTATACTTATTCAAAAGTTATTCCAACATGTAAGATATTATCTACATTTATGTTATACTATATTTTTGTACACTATTCATTCCTGCATAAGGTTCTTTGAATGAACAATTTCCTGTTTGCTCGCTTGTTTTTTAAATTCTATCATAGACTAGAAGACAGCCCACTATTAAAGGCATCTGAATAGATCCAAAAATACTATATAATATACTATAAGAAAACAGATAATTAGGACTATATTAACAAGTATAGACAAGTTCCCTACCAAAATAGTGGAAAAATGCAGATACCACCTCATCACCACTCACAAATCAGATGGAGTTTAAATTTTAACTTTTAATTTTTTAACTTTTCTATTTTTTCCTTTACACTCAGATCATGGCTTTATTTTCCTGTCATGTTGGCAGACAGAAAGACTGGAAACTGTTAGTGAGGTGCACAGTGATCCTTCCTGTTCTATCAGGGCTTCTGTGACTAAGGAGCATGCCTGACTCTCACCTTTCTTGAAAAAATCTCACTTCAGTTTTCATGATGGTAATAACAAAAGACCCCAGGCTCACTTTAAAGCAGAGGGTGCATGTTAAAAAAAAAGTCATTATTTATCATGATTTTGAGCATGGTTAAGTTTGAGACAGGGATACACTTCTTCCTTCCATCACATGGAGGAATTGCAGAGTAGAGCTGAGGGGAGCAGGGAAATACTTCCCTGAAACCCTGAGTAGCAGCAGGAGACCTCTAAGTTTCAGGTCTGCTGAAAAAAAAGTAAATAATGGACTTAGATAAATGCCCTCCTACTCAGACTGACAGAATGTAATAAGTAACCATGGGTTATGGGATGAAAAAAGGGGAAGAAAATCACAAAGGCATTCAGCCACTAAACTATTCCTGCCTTTGCAAATTTCAGCTTACATGTCTCAGGTCCAGCAACATCACAGTAGATTGACTGAACCACAGATCATTTTTTTCTGCATCACTGATGAATAAAAACCTGAATCTTCAAACCCTAAGCATATGATAAGAGAATTTCAGGGAGCAATTATTTTAAAGCCAATGCATCCATTAGAAACTCTAATCTAGGAAGCTCTTAGCTGCCTTTTAATATAAAATAAACATTTCTGAATTATGCACTTATTCTCTCAGCACCTGAACTCAGAATACTAAAAGGCAGTTATAACAGACAAGCCTAAGTCATGCAGATGCAACTACTCAGCCCTGGTAGCAACATATTTGTTTCTTCTACATATTCACTATTCGCTAAATGATTTATATAACATTCACTAATAATTTCTTGCACATTCTAACTGATAAATTTTGTCACTTGACTGTATTGTGTAGAGCAAATGGAGCCTAAACTAATTCAGGTTTCTTTGAGTACATTCTCAGTGATTATTTTTCCCATTCATCCAGCTCTAATACTTGTATTTTTAAGACTGACTGAAAGCAAGTTACAAAATACTTGAGTAAAAAAAAATCCTAGAAGTGCCACCAACTAAATACAGAAATTTATTATGTTTGAGTATGGAACTGAGTCAGACACATATATATGGCCTGGTTTGCTTCTCACTTGCACCTGGGCAATCAGTTACACCTACACAGAGGGCATGTAAAATGCTGTCATCCACTTAGGATTTTGGATTCATTATGCATTTCCCTGAAGAAGTAAAAACAGTGACTCATTCTGCATAGGTGTGAATGCTATCCTGGGAAAATTCATATGATTTGAAGCAGATTTTAAATTTAGAAACTTGCAAGAAAAAATTTGCAAATGTCATGGTAATTCTGTCTTCACGAAAGCCATGGAAATACAGAAGAATTTTGTAGGGCTCCAAAGGTATGATGCTTACACATACATACATCCCCATAGCACCACAGAAGGCCTGAATCAGTGGACATCAAATGATGTATGCAGAGACAGTTTGAAACAGCGCTCAAGCCGAAGTGTAAAGCATTCCCAAGAGGATGAAAGTTTCACTAACAGAGTACTGGTAAGAAAACAGTCAAGTCTGAAGCTGAGACCTCTGTGAGGAGGGGGCTACACTGGGGAGGTGTACTTTAAGTATGTTTTTTTGCCATAGACCTACACTCTAACTGAAAGTCCTATTTCCCACTTTTTACTAAAGGCTAATTTTACATTCTATTGATTGTGAATAACACTACAGAAGAGGAAATGAAGATGATGTATTTCTGACTATATGTCACCTACATCTAAATATCCCCAAAATTAGCAATTTATAAGAAGCTGTACTGCTATTAATTGCAGTATAACTTTATGCACAAACTTCTGAATGTATCAGATACATGAACTTGTACTAGACAATGACAATTTGTTCTCTGCCATCCATGCCCCATTCTTAGTTTCTTTTTCATCCCTTCTCATACAATCACTACTTCCGCATTCATCTACAGATGATCTTATTTGACTGGATTCAACTGTACGTTGACTTCAGATGTCTTACCTGTTTCAATTGCTTGCACATTATAGCTGAAAGGAAATTTTAGAGACATACAGAGTCACGCAATCAGTGAACCTCAAGTGAAGTCACACAAGCTGTAATGAATTTTGAATGAATTAATGACTCTTTAGTAAAAGAAAGCACTGCAAAGTTTTGTGAGTGCTATAACAGTGCCTGTAGTAAGTATTCAACCATGCTTTAATTACTACAATTATTCATCTGGACTTGAAACTTGGGTAGATGCATGCTAGTACATTGAAAAGGAGAAGGAAAACAAACCCAAAAACCAACAACAAAAAACCCCAATTCTCTTAAAATTAGAGCTAAAACACAGCACTGTCAATCTTATAAGAAACTAGCTCATATTTATATTCATATACAGTCAATTGTTCATGAGGCAAAACCGAGCATCTGTTGCATACTCATCATTAGCAGGAGTTACCATTGTTAATGAATTGTCCAATGTCACCTGACTGTACTGGTTAGTACTACCAATTCATAACCACTAATAAAAGTCTGTGAACTTGATTAGACATGACAAATTAATCCACTCAGTCACATGACTTAAAAAAACATAGGAAAAAATCCTCTGTCACTAGAGGGGGACTTCAAATTTTTACTGATCAGAGAATAATGAAGTGTTCTTAAAGGAGAGGATATCCAGGCTCATATAGCTTCTATAACTAAAACCTTGAAGTGTGGCATCTGAAAGGACACAGAACGCCAAAGCTGAACAGAATAATTATTTCACTAATCTTGCGAGCTACACTATAATATGACAAGTGCCTTTTTTGCAACTGTATGCCTTTGCTAGACCACACTCAGCTGGCCATTGACTATAATTTCAGATCTTTTTTTTCTTTGTAGTAAAATACCTATTGAATTTTGACTCATTTTAATCCATTTTAAACTCTAATCCATTCTCCAGGGTCCTTTTAAGCCATCTTAGTTTGATTAAACTACTAATTTAAAAGTGGACATTGTTCTTCTATTGCCCCTGTAATTAATGAAAATATGGCTGATCTTTGCACAATCTTACTTGATGTATACTTTCCTGCTGAAAATAAAGCATTTATGGTTATTATAATTATGGTCTTCCAATCACTTTTACATCATTTCTATAACACTATAGTTCTATAATTATATGACTGTATTATTTTAACATGAAAATATGTTTCAAACTGAGTCAAAAGCCTTGCTATAATCAAAATATATACCAACTATTTCCTATCTTGTTGCATGAGATTTGAATGGTTTGACATGAGTCTGCATTTCCAATATCTTGCTCACCACAGCCTTCCATTGGAAAATAACTTAACTTTTCTAAGGAGATTCTTGTCAGGCTTTTTGTGCTGCAGACTGATCACGTATTACCTCATTACTTGTACTAATTGTATTAGCCCCATTATTAGCTGATCTAGTTAGCAAAAACTGTAGCCAAATCAGAGGTTTGTTACACCCATGAATTAGTACTAGACTTAAAAATGTACAGTTCATACTTGCTTGGCTTGAAACCAGGCGTAAACTCAGTGAAATAACATAACTGTGGCAGTATGTAAGTATTTTGTAAAACTGTAATGCTTCTAAAGCATACACTACCAGCAGCAAGCATTTTATAAAAGAGCTAAGCATAAATGCATAATTAATATTTAAGTGTAAATGGGCAAATGGACAGGTCATATAGTTGCTCAAGGGAGGTGTTGGAAAGGATGTTTAAGTGCTAAATTCTGCAAGAACAAAGTTTGTAGAGCGTATGGGAAAGATGTGTGGTGAAACCAGAGAAAATCCTGGTCCTCAGTTTAAGATTAACTCTGAGAGCAGATGTGGCTACGCCCTTTTATTTTGTGAAGAGGGCTGATGAGGAGGAAGGAGGACAGAAGGGGAGAAGGAGGTCGCCCACTCCAGTCCAAACTGCTTCACCTGGATGTCAGCCACTAAGACCATCAGGAACTTTCATCACCAGCACTCAATATATGCATCAGCTCCGTGTCACTGTGTACACAAAACTAGTTTATCATAAGCTTCTTAAGGGCTCTTTGTTTGCATAAGCAATGAGAATGCCTGACAAAATGATTAAGAGCTAACCATTGGCAGTGTGTTATTAATGAGTGTCAATCCCGTGGAGTGTTGCTCTGAAGTTTGAAACAGAGTGGATTTGTCAATATTCTAAATGCTTCCATCACTGTAACAATTTTCCTAATCTATACATAGATCTATATAAATTGTATACATATTATATATTTGTATATATAATGTAAATATGTATGTACCTATATGCATAAATAAAACACACATATGTATACAGTTGCAACAAAACCAATGGTCAAATTATGTCAAAACTTCAGCCTTAGAGCTGCCTGTGAACAGCTGTTTTTCTTTATTGACTATCAAACTTCAGTCTTCCTCATGCTACTCATCTGCTCAGAGAATATCTTGTCACTTCTTATGTCCTCTTCTAACTGTATCTCATTCTGTGATGAGGCTCTTCTGGTTTTGCCCTTCCATTTGAGGTTGATATATCTGCTAAATATTCATTGAATGTCAGATTAACTAGGCATAAAGTCATCCCATGCTCTGTGATGTTACAACATATCCAGACATACAGCAAAAAGTAATAATTGAAATGTTTAAAAACATCTATACTAATAAATATAATCTGTATTTGTACTGTTAACATAAGTGGTATGTTAGATTTCATTATTACCTTATCAGCCACTTGCTCTCAGGCTACTCAAACATTGTTATAAACTTTTAAAATCATATGTGAAGTTAAGAGGTTTGTTTTGTTTTGTTCTGATTTGTTTTATTTTGAACTGTCTTATTTCTAGACTAGTTGAACAGTTGCTTCTCAGTTTAGGGGTTTATTCCTTCAAATACTTTTGCCCTTTAATTCAATGGTGGGTATGTGTGTGGAGGGGTCCTATGCAGGTGAGAGAGCTAAGGTAATAATTAAATAAATTACATCCTTGTTTCTTTAAAAAATCTTTTTTACAGTGTTTTCTGGAGGGGGTTAACCATAATTAGATATCCACTTTCTTGAATGATATGTAGAATGCTTAAATAATATGTTATCTATGCTGTAGCCAAAAAACATGACCCCAATTTTAAGTAGGTTTTTTCCCCCCTTTTTCTAATTTGCATGCTTTCTTATTCCCCACAACCTCACCATATGATTACAGAAATATTTTCTGTCAATTTATGATTGGCTTCTGCATAGGAGGAAAAATATTATCTTTTCAGGTTATTAAAGTTAGCATGAAGTAAAATAAGTTTATCTAGGAACATGGTGATATATACAGAGGAGGAATATTCCTGTCTGATGTAAATTGAGGTAATTACATTGACATGACAGACCAATATTCAAAGCAGATATGCCAGTTGACACCTCCTAGATATTTTGTTTATACTCACCAATGTGTTTTGATCAATAATAATATCTAGTTTCCCTGTGTTATAATCATAAATATATATTCTGATTTATCTGGTGAACTTCTTTAGTTTGTATCCTCAGTATACTTACGGTAATTCCAAGTGTGTTATTCTAGTGTCTGTATATCCAGTCTGGAGTACACTGCAAATTTTGCAAAACAGCCTTTTGTGAATTCATCATATCCCTACATCCAAAAGTTTGACAGAAAGGAGGTTTCCAAGTGAGGATCTAGACTTAGTAAGTTGTCGATATTAAAAATAATTTTCCAAATTGAGCCACTTTATATGAGCTTCAAGCTGCCCAAACAAGCAAGAAAGAAAAGGAAAACCCACAGTTAAGCATACACATAAATCAAATCGCATGACCACAGAAGTAAAGATATTAACAAATACAAAAAGATCGGAGGAAAAGTGATAATTATTCACTAGTGTGTGCAAACAGAAATACTACTTTCTTTAATAGCACCTAATCTCTTACGGAAAATGGATGCAATGGTGAATGTTAGCAAAACATGTCAGCATTTTAATTTGACAGTGGCAGAAGAAACTTGAATGCAAATAAGCAAAAAATAAGGGTACAGGAGTGTATCTTTTCTGAACTCTGTGCAAAAGTGCCTTCTGCCTATGTACATCAGTCAAGAGAAAAGTGATGTCCTTTTCATCAGTCTGCACACTTATATCACCACTACTTAAAAAGATACATGTTAGCACTTCACCACAAAGCATCATAGCTGATGAGATTTAGACAGCAAATAGATTATTCAAGAATACACTGACCAATTCCTTAATAAAATCAAGATCAGCATCTCTCTGTGACAAATTAATACCTGTATAGACAAGTATTTAAGAATTTCCAGTTTGATCTCTAATAAACTGAGATTTGTTGATCTAAAGACAAACAGCATGGCATCACCAAGGGCAAATTGTGCCTGACTAATCGAGTGGCCTTCTACGACGGAGTGACTGCATCAGTGGACAAGGGAAGAGCTATAGATTTCATCTACCTAGACTTTTGTAGTGCCTTTGATATTGTCCCCCATGACATTCCTGCTGCTAAATTGGAGAGGTAGGGGTTTGGTGGATAGACTGTTAGGTGGATAAGGTGCTCACTTGATGGCCACATTCAAAGAGTTACAGCCAATGGCTCAATGTCCAAGTAGAAACTAGTAATGAGTTGTGTCCCTTAAGGGTCCATACTGGGACCAGTACTACTTAGTATCTTCATCAGTGACATAGACAGTGGGATTGAGTTCACTCTCAGCATGTTTGCAGGTGACAGCAAGCTGAGTGATGCAGCTGATATGCTAGAGGGAAGAGATACCATCCAGAGGAACCTTGACAGGCTTGAGGAGTTGGGCCAATGAGAACTTCTTGAAGTTCAACAGGGCCAAGTGCAAGATTCTGTGCCTGGGTTGGGGCAATCCCCAACATCAACACAGACTGGGGAATGAATGGATTGAGAGCAGCCCTCCAGAGAAGGACTTAGGGATACTGGTGGATGAAAAATTGGTTGTAAGCTGGCAATGTGCACTTGCAGCCCAGAGTGCCAACTGTATCCTGAGCTGCATCAAAAGAAGTGTGGCCAGTGTGGCAGGGGATCCTGCCCTTCTACTCCGCTCTCATGAGACCCCACCTGGAGTACTGCCTTCAGCTCTGGGGTTCCCAGCATAAGAAAGACATCAAACTGTTAGAGTAGGTCCAGAGGAGGGTCACGAGAATGATCAGAAGGCTGCAACGCCTCTCCTATGAACAAAGGCTGAGGGAGTTGGAATTGTTCAGCCTGGAGAAGGGAAGGCTCTGGGGAGATCTTTTTGTGGCCTTTCAAGACATAAAAGGGGCTTATATGAAAGATGAAAAGAGACTTTTAACAAGGTCTGTAGTGACAGGACAAGAGGCAATGGTTTTAAACTGAAAGCAGGTAGATTTAGATTGGGCATATGGAAGAATTCTTTTATAATGAGGTTGGCGAGACACTGGAACAGGTTGCTTAGAGAAGTTGTGGATCCCCCATCACAGTAAGTCTTCAAGGTCAAGTTGGACGGGGCTTTGAGCAACCTGATCTAGTAGTGGAAGATGTACCTGTCCATGGCAGGAAGATTGGATTAGATGTTCTTTAAAGGTCCCTTTTAATCTAGACCATTCTATAATTCTGTGATTCTATGAATTTGGTACAGTGTTATGGGGTAGTTGAAATGCAAATGCAAGACATGTAATATTTACCTTTGCAAAAGGCATCTCTACCTCTGAACAACCAGTGATGTTTGTACATGTCAATGGAATTACACCTGACCTTCTGTAGATATCTATAAAAACATTTTCTTTTTGCAAGGATTTTTGATGTAAAACTGAGGAAGCTGTATGCGAAAGTGATCATAGGTTAATCCTGTAATTCTAATTATTTGCATAATAAAGTTTTCACAGTGACAGTACAGTTATTTTACAAGTCAGTTCTGTAAGTAAAAATCCTGTACAGCTTTTGTTTTATTTTATTTTTATGATTAATTCTGTTCTCCATGATATTGAGTACATAGAGCAGGATCCATCTCACCTAATTTAAAAAACTACAGCTCTCTAGTCCAAACAGTTTGTTACATCAAAGGAGAGGGATTACCTATGTATTTAGAAGCTACAATACAGAGATTGCAAAGATAAAAAAGTTTTAGTTTGATTCTGAAATAAAAGTAATTGGGGGCAAATATATTTCTGATGTAGAAGCCCTTAAAAGAGTAGGAAGTGAGCCCATTTTCACAAAATGGTATCATAAGTCAATGTAGCTATACTATCATAAGACTTGCTAAAGACGTGTCACTATCAGGCTCATAAAGTGAGTATGAGTAAAGTGAGTAAAGGCAGTGACTGTGGAAATTAGTTCTTAAGTAGAGTTTGCCTAAGAAGACCATAGTCTCCTTGTCTCGTGGATCAACTTCATATGCACTTGTCTTCAAATTCTTTGGAAAGCAGTCTTTATGACACAGATGAGGAGAGTTTTGGTTGATTATAATAAATAACAATGGCTGAAATACATTCGGATTCCAGATATAGTAGAAGTCTATTATGGACACAACATGGAGGATTCAAGGTGGGGCAGAACATCTCAAGAGATGGCATGGGAAAGAAACCTCTTTAACAGCTCTCAGGAAGAGAGGAGTTTAATCTTTCTGATTGTTTATAACTGTTGAAATATTGG
This sequence comes from Haliaeetus leucocephalus, assembly GCF_000737465.1. NCBI lineage: Eukaryota > Metazoa > Chordata > Aves > Accipitriformes > Accipitridae > Haliaeetus > Haliaeetus leucocephalus. The sequence continues at coordinate 4,287,965 of NW_010973034.1, read as the reverse complement.
GTTTCCTATGGATATGATAATTTTAAAGCCTACCTCTACTGTGAACAATTTTATAGATGACAGAAGAGAGCTCAACTTTCTATAATCTAGCAGGATAAATTATTATTTGCTCTCATTCTGGAAAACACAATAAATGCAGTTGACTCTCTCACCCAACCTAAAAACTGGCATTAAGAATGAGACTGAAATCTCAGAAGCTTGTGATCATTTTTTAGTACTCTGAAAAAAAAAAAGGGTGTCACATTTCAGACCTGCATCAGTTAGAGAAAAAATGCAGTAAGATAATTACAAACATTTATCTATGGTGTTCTGTCATATCCTGGGAGATTTAAATATTTCTTCAGTGCATAGGTCTTGCATTTTCTTATTGTGTATACTACTACCCTAATGCTTACCAATCTCTCCTTATGTCTGCAGAGCCATTTAACATCACTTTGACTCAGCTCTGAGGGTGGACCCAAACACCACATTGTGCAGGTGGTCCAGAACACAAAGGATCTACTCCTGTAGCCCTCCAAAAGAAACACAGCAGATCAGCAATCTGTGGAGACTAGAGTTAGTCTGGTCTGCAATAAAACTACCCCTGATTTTCAGATTCTAGTCCCACATTAAAAGTTTGTCATGTAAAGGCCATTTCATCTCTGCATGGGACGAAGTCTGAGATCTATGTGCTTTTCTTCTTAAGGGACAGAAATGGAGGGTTCTCAAAATGTTCAGAAATCTAGAGCAGATAAGGGTCTTCCAAAATATCTATTTTTTTCCAAACTACTCTTTAAGAATAACAGATGAACATGTTCTCATACCAAAGATACAGTCTTCCTTGAATTAAACAGTTTATGAAGAAAAAAAAGCTGGCTGCTATAACTATAGCTCTGTGTTTCCAGTTCTGGTCAGATTAAACAGTGAAATGGCATTTAATTTTTTTTTTTTTTTTTTTTGTAAGAAAGATTATCTAGTCTTTTAAAATGTTTGGCTTAAATTCACAAAGAATTTTGGAAGAAGGTAATGTCTTGATTTGTTTTGAAATGGTTCATATGTTCAAATATGAAAGCATAAAAATGATTGCATTGATCTAGAGGGACAGTAAGTGCACTGTAATAGATAAATCACATTCATTCTGAAACCAGACTTAATTATATCAAACAAATCTTGAAGGAAAAGATATTCCACAAAGATATTTATTACAGCTAGGATTTGAAAAACATGCTTGTTAAAATCATTTATATTCACAGTAATGTCAAGCTGTGTATGAGAATACATTTACAAAAGGCAAAGTGACAGACTTTAATTAGTCTGCTTTTAAAAAGTGAATATAAACATTACATAGAGAGGTTTTTATGAACACATAAGGGAAATTACAGTGATGAGACAACAGTGGTTTGCCAGGACATTGGGGCATTCTCTCCTGCAGCAACAGCAAACTTTTGCGCACTGATAAAGAGGGCTATAGAGCAATTTCATTACCTACTCATTGAACCAGAGTGCCCTGTTTGTCCTTGGAGGTTCATTACAGATGTTTGTAATTTAGAAGAACATCCCTAAACCCATTAATCCAGGGTCCACTTCCAAAGCATGATTTGATCAATGTCATTAAGTGGTTGTTTTCCTTGTTTCAATCTCCAATCTGAAAAAAACCCCACCAACAAAAAAAACCCCAAAACACCAAGCAAACAAAAAAATGCTCAGCATATTTCAAAGATAGTCAGTTTTTCGTGTCTTACATAAGGAAATATTATGGCCTTTTCTATTTTGGCAAATTTAGGTCTTTTTATTTTTTTTTAATCTAACATGTATTAACTAGATATATCTTAAAACATGGTGTAGCTATTCTACATAAAAGATGTTGATCAGCATTTGAAAGCCCAAAACCCCTCATTTCTAAAGAGTCACTGTAAATAAGATAGGTAACATTTATCTTATTTTGATATTTAGCTGAAGTGTAAACTAAACTGAACTTACTCTTCCACACCAAAGACGGGTATCTTACAGTTAGGCAGGTACTTCTGCTGAAGTAGAGAGTACACCTCACAGCAGAATGCATACTTAGCAGTTAACAAAATTATTGTCAAATTCCTCCTAAGGAATGTAATTTTGGTTTCTGAGACATCATGAAAATGGAATTGATATTAATATAAATGTGGATTTAAAGCTCAGCATTTCACATCCATTAATATGATATTATAGGTAATACCTGAAGTTACAATAGAATATTTCTTACACCACATTCTTTCTCACATATACAGAAAACCATATGATGGAAAGATTATGTTGTGACATATCATTATTTCATTTTTTTGTTCAGGTTTATTTTTGTTTACCTTGCAAAAAAGAATCAAGAAGAATTAAAGCAGCCATTGAAGTATTCTGCATGTTCTAATATGGCTTCCTTCTTCTTCAAGCAAATTTGTGAGCAGGAACAGAGAGTGTTTGTTATTCAGAGAACAATATTTGAATAGAACTGCCAGATTTTAATAACAATTTTAAAGCCTTCCTTTACTACATTATGAGATTTACAGTTCAAGGTTAAAACTACTACTCCCGTAATCTAAGCACATTATCTCCTTGTTTCATAAATGTAGTACTACAATATAAAACAGAGCATTCAGAAGAACATGTTCTAGCCAAATTTAAAGATATACACTGTTCTAAGACAAGAGGGTTTTATACATACAGGAAAGCTTTTTCAAAAAGTTTCTACTAGATAAGTAAAAACCTGTTATATATTCTTCCTGTGGAAAATCTGCTGTATACTTTCACATAACAACATCCCTGAACTGACGCCTCTGTGGTTGCTGCACAACCCTCCAACACTGCACAGGGGTCACTTCTTGGAGCACTTCTGTTCTGTACCTGCAAGATGGAAGCCTTTCATTGCAAATTTAAACCTTCGATTACATTTCAGTAGCAGCCTGCCTCTTAATGGTTATAAATTTATGAGCTCCTGTTAATTTTTAAACAGCAAAGCAGCAAGAGTAGCAGCACATATTGCTTCAAATTCATGTTTTAACATCAGTTGCTTCATAAAAGTAGATCAGAAAGGTTATGGAGCCAATACATGCATAGTCAGCATTCATTAAATGAGTGGCCTTGGCTTCTCTGAAGCTTGTACAGCCTGGCATGTATATGTCACAAGGCTTTGCTGAACACTGGGGAGAAAGAAAAAGAAATAAGGGACTTTTTGTCCAGCTTGTGCTGAAATAAAAATTGCCTCCTCAGCATTCCATGAATAAGTGGCTTTCCCTGAAGCTTCTTAGTTTGACATAAGCATTAGACCATGCAGCTTGATTGAACTTAGGTGAAAAAAATAAATAACAGGAAGTTTAGTAATGCTGCAGAGCAAAGTTGCAAAGTTGCTCCAGGAACATTAGTAAGTGGAAACATGCCACCAAGAATTAATAGTATTTCCTATTTCCCTGTATATTTGAAAGAGGTGGAGAGAAGTCATTATCTTGAGGGGGGCTCATTTTGTCTATTTCCTGGAATATTGTCTGTATTCATTGGGAATTTCATCTTGTCAAACTTATGTTGATAACTGCACATCCTTGTTAACAACCTCACCTTTTAACTGCAGTTCCAGAAGTACGCTCTGTCTTGAGCTACGCAAGGATTTCTAAGTCTACTGCTTAAAGAAGACATTCAACTGCAGCTCAAGATCTGAATGCTGAATTCTGGGCCCAAATCTGACATTATTTTTCTACAGGAATCTCTTGCAATTAATTCCTGTAGCTTGATGCAAATAACACCTATCCAAGCAATGAAAAAAATATGTACATCTATTGATTCTTGCACAGTTATATTAGGTTTCACTTAGGCTGAGATTTTTATTCTACATCACTATCTTATTGACATTACTTAGTTAGAATTCATGTCCTGGTTTCGGTTGGGATAGAATTAATTTTCTACCTACATAGTTGGTACAGTGCTGTGTTTAGGGTTTAGTAGAGAATAATGTTGATAACGCACTAATGTTCTAGTAGGTTAGGTGGTCTGCTGTGCTGGGTCCCTTATAAACAGACAAAATGTAATCTTCAGTTTCAAAATTAACTTTTTTGCTTGCTCAGTGATTATTTTATTAAATTCTTATCAGACTACCTAAAGTACTTTTTTTCCCATTGAAGGGAACTCTGAAACAGTCGTTTGACTGAACTGCTGCAGATGCTCCATGACACTGGCCTTTTTTGACATACCTGTAATAATCTGACTAAGGGCAATATATTTAAAGCTTTTATTAACAGTTTAAAGAACTTTTTAGAGCAGATTGGAACTAAAATATATTTTTATTTTCTTATGAAGTCATGAACACCTCAGCTACACAGAGACAGGCAGCCCATGAATGACTGACACTGAGACTACCTGCTCCTGAAAGGAAGCCTTGGATCAGCTGGCCAGTATCCTGCATCAGAAAACTCTACTTTTTACAGCTGAATTATCATGATGCAAATATTTGACTACAAACTAAAACTTCAGTGTAAAAGTTTTCAATGTAGGACACTAAGTTTAATTGCCTAAATCTTGACTTGTTTTTTTATAGTGGAATGATATATAGGTAACATATATCTGTATCTCATGACTTTTCATAGATATCTGTGATGGGTTGACCCTGGCTGGATGTCAGGTGCCCACCAAAGCCGTTCTATCACTCCCCCATCCTCAGCTGGACAGGGGAGAGAAAAATATAATAAAAAGCTTGAGGGTCGAGATAAGGACAGGAGACATCATTCACTAATTACCGTCACGGGCAAAACAGACTCAGCTTAGGGAAAATTAGCTCAATTTATTACAAATCAACCAGAGTAAGGTAAATGAGAAATAAAACAAAATCTCAGAACACCTTCTCTCCACCCCTCCCTTCTTCCCGGGCACAACTTCACTCCCGGATTTCTCCACCAAGCCCCCCCAGCGGCACAAGGTGGACAGGGATGGGGTTTACGGTCATCACACGTTACTTTCTGCCGCTTCACCTCCTCAGGGGCAGGACTCCTCACACTCTTCCCCTGCTCCAGCGTGGGGTCCCACCCACAGGAGACAGTCCTCCACGAACTTTCTCCAACGTGGGCCATTCCCACGGGCTGCAGTTCTTCACGAACTGCTCCAGCATGGGTCCTTTCCACGGTGTGCAGTCCTTCAGGCACAGACTGCTCCAGCGTGGGTCCCCCACGGGGTCACAAGTCCTGCCAGAAAACCTGCTCCGTGGGCTCCTCTCTCCACAGATCCGCAGGTCCTGCCAGGAACCTGCTCCAGCGCAGGGGTCCCACGGGGTCACAGCCTCCTTCAGGAACCCACCTGCTCCGGCGTGGGGTCCTCCACGGGCTGCAGGTGGATATCTCCCCCACCATGGACCTCCCTGGACTGCAGGGGGACAGCCTGCCTCACCAGGGTCTTCACCACGGGCTGCAGGGGAATCTTCGCTCCGGCGCCTGGAGCATCTCCTCCCCCTCCTTCTGCACTGACCTTGGTGTCCGCAGGCTTGTTTCTCTTACATGTTCTCACTCCTCTCTCCGGCGGCTGTTTTCTCACTGTCCCCACTTTTTTTTCCTTCTTAAAAATGTTATCTCACAGGCGCTACCACTATCACTGATTGGCTCGGCCTTGGCCAGCGGGGGGGGCGCCCTT
>NW_010973034.1:4233264-4282342 GCF_000737465.1 Haliaeetus leucocephalus | reverse complement strand
TTATAGATATACATAAAAGATATATATGAGCTCAAAAATATAAATCTAGATGTTCAACTTCTGGTTGGTAGGCTTAAAAATTCGGCCAAAAATTTTCTCAACAAGATGATAATTAAACTCTTTCATTAAGAGATTTCACCTTGCATAGCTTTAGATTGTGTTCTTCATCATCTTTCCACAGTTTATGATTAATTGACCTCACAAACCACTAAACAATTCTGCCTTGTATTGTTAGTGTGATTGTAAAGCAGCTCAGTATTTTTCCTAATATTTTCAAATGGTCTTAAAGGTAATGTGGTTAGAAGGACAGTGCTCTTCTTTTCAAGATCAAAATGCACTTCTTACAGAATGGTTCCAGCAGTTTTGTGTTTAGAAAACATACAGGCTGAGTGTTGTAAGATCATTTCCTTTAGCAACCTGGTAGATAAATCTTTGTAAATGAACCCTTTGGTTAGGCTAGAGATATTACCCAAAGTTCAGCCATATGGCTTACGCTGAGTGAACTTGCCTTACTTTCCTTATAAGCAGTTGAAAGTGTGACTGCCCAACTGGAGCATGAACAAACACATAAAACATAAGGCAAGCCTGAAGTGTACATAAAGCTGTTTATCAAATACAGTGCTTTTAGAGTTCAGCTTAATTTCTTAAGGGAAAGACTCTTTTGCGTATCTACCACTTACACTGCTTTTTTTGTGTTGTATCTACCCATTTAATAGAAGTTCAGATATTTTGCAGACAAATTACCAGAAGCTTGTGGGCACTTGAGACACATACAAATCCCTGTTTCGATTCAGCATGAAACAAATTGACAGAAAGGCAACAGCACTGCAATGTGCATGCCTTTTTACTGGATGTTAACTTGATTTTTCACATTGTCATTGCTTCTGGACCTCACCATGTGCATTTTCCTGATAAGCTTGCTCCTTCTTTTCAGAAGTCCATACTGCTGACCTTGCATTCATTTGAAATAGAAAGACTGGTGCTGGCTGCAGCAGATTAATATAAGCTCTGATCATGTTGGTTTTGATTAAAGTGCTGAGGTTAGAGAAATGTAATTTGTACCCCACAAGGTACCATAGTATGAACAGTTACAGCAATTAATTCTTTGCCTACTGATGGCAATGATAAAATACCTGTTGCTGCTTCTAATAACTTCAGTTATGTTCCAGAAAGGAAAATTTACCTATCCCATGAAAGAAAAAATTACACTTTCCATCTGTCTGAAAGTTTTTAGTCTTTGAAGTCAATGGTTGCTCTTAGAAAGCCAAACTTTTTTTTTTTTTAAATAGTACTTCTGAGATCCATATTTGCCATAATAAAGAAAAATTTAGATTTCTCATGAAAATTAAAAAACTGTGTGATATAAGATTTTTTTGGAAAACAATTAAAATGGAGAAAGAAAAATACAGATTTGCTACAGGGGAAAAAAAGGTTAACTTTGAAAACTTTTCTCATTTGATTAAACAAAGTCTTTAAAAATCTAATAACTAAGACTCAAATCCTAATAAAACCTGAGCATGTGGTTTCTCTCACAAGAGAGAGAACTGTTGATCATCTTCTCCAATGAGACACTGTTTGCAGTAGTATTTGCATTTGGTTTTTATACATAATATTGTGCATATTTTCATCTAAATATTTAGAGCATCATAGCAATATTGAAAAACCAGGCAATTATTACATATTTCTTATGATGTCCCAAGAGAAATAATGTATTAGGCTTCTCTCAGTATGAACTTACATATAAATTGCTCTCCATTTCCTTCCTTCTTCTATTTATAAATAAAAATTGCTACCAAAAATTTCTGTTTCTTTACCACACCAAAGCACCTCATCACCAGATGTGTCTATACCACAGCTTCACTTTCCCAAGGCCAAGGTTGCTTTCTGGCAGCTTACCAGGAACCACACTGAAGCCACATCTTCAAAATTGGGATATGGGAACACATAAAACTCTGTGCAGCCTCCAGCTAGTCCACTTCCCCTTTTTGTGGAAGTGAATGAATAATGCACAGATTTGGGTCTCCTGAAAGAACCATGATCCTGCCTGCCACACACCCTCTCAGATCTCTATCAGCCTTTATGTAGCCTGAGTTTAAGCTGCCTGCAAAGGTAATATGGCCAAACACAACTGGATTGTGGGAAACATAATGAATTTAGGGAACTTTAAGTGCACTTTGAAGGTACAATATAGATGAGACATTGAAAACTCTTTTCGTGCATTTATGAATATTTGTGGAAGTAATTTAGTCAATTAGGTTTACAGCAGTGGCTTCTAAAATAATTGCAACAGCTGGCACTGAATCAAGCAAAAAATGGAACCTGAGTGAATAATTCACAGAATTTAAAGCAATATTTTATATGCCATAGACTATAATTTTTATTTCATCCAAGTGTAATTGGGTACAGCAAAGAGATATAAGAGAACAGTCTTAAAAAAAGGGATATTGACATTTTGAACTACTCTATGAGTAGACTAACAACTTTAAATCTTTACTTTGATTTTATGTTGTATTTTTATATGTATTATAGCATAAAGAATATCAACTTGGGCAAAAGTCTGCTTGAAAGATCAAGCTCTGAGGGAAGTGGTTAAGGTTCCACACTCTGCCTGGAAACTAAGTGAAATACCTGATGGACATCTTCATCAGTGGCCTGGAGGAGGTGACGGAGTCATCTATTCCATTATGTCTACAGATGACATCAAACCCGGGTGCCAGGGGATGCCTTGGAGAGCAGGGATGCCACTCAGAGAGGCCAACAAAAGCTGGAGGAAGGAACCATCAGGAGCCATATCAAAGTCAAAGGGGACAAATTAAAAGTCCTGCCCTGGGCAGGGAGAGCTGCTGCAAGGGGACAGATGTTCAATTTGGGGGCCCTAACTTCAGGAAAAACCTGAATAAACCAGGATGAGGTCAGGGGAGGCTACCATGCTGGTTAGGGCTGGAGCCCCTGACCTGTAAGAAGAGGCTGTGGGAACAGGACTGGTTCCTCCAGGAGAAGGGACAGCTTCAGGGTCACAACAGCAGCCCCCAGTGTCTGCAGGGAGGGGGGCTGAGGAGATGGAGTCGAGTCCTTTACAGCAGTGCAGGGGCAGTGCAACAACAGATAATGAGAGGTTTGGAGTGGATACAAGGAGAGACTTTCTCCCCATGAGGATTCCAAGTAGTGGGGTCGGTAGCCCAGGAAGCCTCAGGTGGAGACTGGAAAAAGTCCTGAACATTTCCATCTGATCTCCAAGCTGGCCCTGCTTTAGGGAGGAGGTTGAACAAGAGACCTCCTGACGTCCCTTCCAACATGAATTCTGTAATTCTCTAATTCTGTTCTGTGGTTCTATAATAATGAACATTCTTCCACATAAAACATAAATACTGTTACAGTATCATGTGCCCTTTGTGAAGGTTTCTTTGCTCATAGAGAGAGATGTGATAGGAGGATGCATTGTGTGGAGAACCACTAAAGGCTGTTGGATAGTCTGTGTTCCATTTAGGGAGGAATGGGAGGGTGGTAGATTCTTGTACTGGTGACCTTTTTCATTTTCTGACTGGCCTGGTTTTGCTCATTGTACATTTCCTATGATAAAAAATGTCTTTACTGCTTGTAGGTTACAAAGTCATCAGTAAACCTTGTAAATAGATAATACATCTCCAGCTAAACAACCTTGTTATCCATCTACTACACTGCCTAAAACTTTAAATAACTTAGTATTAGAGCTAAATATACTTTCTTTATGGCCTTGAATTAATAGGCTAGATTCACATAGTCCCCATCACATGAGCAGGCATTGACGTATGGTTGACATCAGTGCCAAAAGTGATAAATTCAGCATTGAAATTGCAGAGTTAAAACCTTTGACTGGCTGATGCTGCAAATTCTTTTGTCCCAAAAGCATCATATCCCAGTTTAGTATCACAAAGTCATTACACAGACTGATGAATTAAAACCATTTTGAATCCCTTTCTTGATGTTTTATAATTGAGTTGAGCTAAGACAGATTTCTATCAAGAATTTAAGTAAAAATTAAACATTAGGAACTCAAATATGAAGGTATGCATGGATTTGATTATTGTCCTTAACAGAAAGAAAATTACGTACTATAAAACCTATGCCAGTTTTGTTGCTACTCATTCCTGCTCCCCCCCCCCCCTTTCCATTAACTCTTTTAAGTTCTTAGAAAAGACTTGATTAACAGTAGGATGTAATTTTTGCCTTAACCCTCCACTGCCGCTTCTCTTCTTCAGTAATAGATTGCTTTGTCATTAATTATAATGTAAATCTATTATGGTGATTCAAGTTAGCCAGTTTTACTTTCCTTTCGTATCTTAAGAAGGGTACACACAGAATCAGATTCCACACTGGAAAATATTATGTGAAAATAATAAAATCTGGATTAGACCTCCTTTAGTGGACAGTTTATAGTATTAGGTTTTTGTGGTTAGATCATCTTACAAATATCACTCTGAATGAATATAGGTTAAGCAGAAGGGGAATACAAAAGTGCAGATGGAACTGTGTTTTGCACGATAGCACATTTGACATAAACTAAAAAAGACTTCAGAAGTTAAAAAAATGGTGACCCTTTTGTAGTCTGACAGAACTCAAACTCAAAGAATACATATCATTGTAATGAATAAATACAGTCCAGTAAGAATACTCTCTGTTCAATTGCAAATTTTGTCAGAAATCCAATACATTCACTTTGACTGATTAACCTAGAAACAAGAACTATAAATCCAAACATCAGTCTTCTTATCTCCTTAAAGGAAAGGGCATGCACAGCTGAGTGTGACAGCTTGTGCAACAGTACCAGAAGTGAACCAAGTTATTTCAGAGATTAGCCATCTTAAAAACATCCATTCCAGAGCACACTTCTTAGAGAGACATGGACTGGATTTTGTGAAGGACTTTTACAGACAGTCAGCTACCCACTTTATTGCTCATTGCATTGTCACTATGGCCTTGATAACACTTTATCATTTACAGTGCCCTGTTTTTTATTTATGTACTTTAAGTGTTCATGCTGAAAATGTTTGGAAAACCAGTTTTGTTCAGTGCAAAACTCTGTGCATTGCCAAAGTGAAAAATCCTTAGAAACGTTTCAGAAATCTGAACGCAGCTTTTGGATACGAGTGTTTACTTGTAGTTTGGAGCCAGTAAGATATGATGTACAAGAAAACTCAATGAAAAAGAATTAACAAAATAAGTTAAATAGGTATGTATACCTTTATTCTGCACTGTGAATAAGAATAATGCACACAGCTGTCCTATGTGTGTTTTGTGTATTTGGAGAACAATAACTTGAATTCAAGTACTTAATCTTCATGGAAATTTGCTGCAGATCTTGTCACTTTCTTTGTCTTTCACTGATGGCTTATTAAGAAAAATACTTCTCACATGCAGTAATAAATAATTCAAAAATCTTAAAATGCCTTGAAAGCAGTAATCACTAACTACACTTCTGGATCCAGATTCTAGTAACTGTTATTCTTTCTTTAGTTATTACCATATGGATTTTATTAGAGCTTCTTGAAAAAGACTAAATCCTATGGCTCTGGAAAAAAAAGAAAAATGTGCAAATAGCACGCTACAAAGAAGTGATGCTACAATGATTTTAAGGATCATTCATAAATTGCTTTGTACAAAATTCAGGAAATTACTTATGCCCACTTTGTACCATGTTTATGTATTTCCTGTATTCTAAGGCCATTATTTTTCATTTTTATTAAGTGGGTGCAGGTTTTTTAATTGTTTGTACTCACCTGCACAACTAGAGTATTAAGTTACATATTAGAAAAATGTGATTGTTTATATGCATGTGTTGCACACCCTGAATCCGGCTGGAAATCTTCCAGATGGACAAATACAATTTTCAGAATCAGTCCAAGCTAGCTGGATGGGTTCCTACCCTTGTGCACTCCCATTTTAGGTATCTTATCCTTGACTCTCAAAACCTTTTTGCACTGGTTCTCCTCTTCCATAAGCTGAACCTGTAATGAAATACGAAAGCTGCTCACTGTGATGTCTACAAGCTTGCTCCCACTTTGTGCTCTGGGTTTTTAACTAACCTTTCCAGGGTAGAACCCACAACATACATTTCATCTTCATCGTTCTTGAGCTTGAGTGTGTCTATGAAACTGCTGACTGATTATTAGGAACATGAGTATCTTGGATGGGTTCAAGTGCAACCAAAGAAAAGAAAGTGTGATATGTTCATATCTTTAAGTACCAGACATTTCAAAAAAGCTAAAGGCGAGAATTTTCTTTTTCCCTCATCTTGAATGAACAGATCATTATTAACAAGTAATATCAATAGACTGACTTACCCCACCACTTCTACTTCTAGGAGTCTGTTCCACAGTTTCACCATTCCATATATTTCCCTATACTACGTATGATAAAGTGAATCAGTGCTGGCCATGTCTATGTTAGATTTCAGCAAAAGTAATATTCCTGCTATTTTTGCTTTATGTTGTGTTCTATGTAGTATTTGAGAAAAAGATGGAAAAAGTTTCCCCATGGGAGGGTATGAAAGGGGAACTTTGTCTGCTGAAGTTGCGTTGCCAGATACAACAGCAATTACAAGAGCCATTGTGATACTACATCATCTAAAGGAGACCTCAGGATAATTTTGGCAACCAGTCACGGAACTGAAGCATACTCTTTCTCTGTATAGGACTTGCACATAGCTCTTCAGAGAATTTGTTAAATCCCATCATGAAGGGCAAATGCTGGGGAGTGCTAATTAGACCTATGGTGGCTTTGTTTTGTCAGACCTAGCCATTGTTCTACTGATATTTTAAAAAGTAGAAAAGTCTCAGAGAGTTAATTGCTAATAGCAAACTTCTAAGATTATGAACAGACAGATGACACGTTTTCAGTATCAACAATAAAAGAGCCCAAAGTGCAGACAGTAGCCTGTTTTAATGAAAGTTCAGATGAGATAATTATGGCAATTTTTACTTGCTTTTTACTTTAAAAAAAGAAAAAAGAAAAAAGATGCAGCTTTATATACAGTTACAGGGAGTGCTAGCCTGTTCATCAAATATAAAGAACATTAGTTGGGGAACTTTGCAGTCATGCCCCTGAATGTTTTTAAATATCTAATGAGTTTTCCATAGGAGCTCTAAATTCTGGAGCTTCTTAGTTTTCTGTCTAACCTTCTTCTTTCTCTTCAGGTCCCTGTTCTCTCAAACCCTATCTTTTTGGAGTCTAAGGACCGCCAGTAGTGGAAAATACGGCATCTTGCATAATTTTTTTTTTTTTTTTCTTGTCCAGAAGCAAGTCAATCTTTCACACAAGTTTCTCAGGGGTAACCCAACTGCAGGTAAAGAGAAAGAGAGTTACAACATTAAATTTGCACAGCAAGTCTCATATCTCCTTTACTCAGGATGACTCTGCAGCTCTCAAGATGAGGTGCAGTATGTGGATGTTGTTAAAAACCTGCTGCATGTCCATATGGCTCTCAGAAAGGATCAAGGAGCAATATCCAGGGACTGGATTAGTACAGCAAAACTGGTTCATTTACTTAGTAATTATGTCTGATCTCACTTTTCAGCATGACAAATGCCAAAAGAAAGAAGCTGCATAAGGGGATTCCTCAGTTTGGGTACCATTAAGTCATTCACTGTTATGAAGTTAGGACAGATACAGTAGGGGCATAAAGATTTATTGCTTTAAAAAATAATGTCAAACAAAGTTGTTACTATCAGCTTAATACAATTTCAGTGACACAAAGGGGCATTTCCATCATAATTAGAAATCTCTTTTTGGAAAGAAGAAAAGTAAGAGACACCAAAGAAAACTAAATTACCAATGTTTCTTCCTATATCTTTTCCCATGTATATAAAGAAAATAATTTATTGTACTATTTGGCAATTAGGCTTGGAGGAAAAAATAAAGAAACTTTTCCATTTGCAGTGTTAGAAATCATATTATAAAATCACATATGCTGTTTTATCAATAATACATGACTGTAAAAACATTTAAAATGTGGGTTTTTTTAATCAGGTACTATTTTCAGCACTTTTCTGATTATGCTAGTCATGAATTTGTAGAGTATGATAATATTTTATTTTAAAAAAATATTTTTTTATTACCAAAATGTGCTGGATGATAAGGTTTCTTGATATTGTAATAATAGCAACACCTTAAAAATAGATATGAAATTTCAAAAAATAAATCTAAACCTGAAAAGGAAAATTTTCATGTCATCTACCATCACATAATTTCTGTTTCGAATCTGGAAGAACAAAATGAAGGATTGCCTGGGCCTGCAAAAAAAGTCCAAAAGGAAACTGAAAAAACATTTTAGAAATCATCCAGTAGCAACATCGCACTGTTGCCTCTCCCCATTCTTATGGTCCTGGATCAAGACTGTCTTGGTATGGAAGAAATTCTGGCTTCCCATATAGCCTGGTTTTCTGGATTATGGTGTGGTTCCTTCCCTACCTCTGAAATGTGCCTGTCACCAGTGACCTGGTGCTGATGGCATTCCCTGGCCATATACAGTACTAAACCTGCCTCAAAAAGAAATTGGTTTAGTCAATACCTAGGTTTCTTAATCTGTCATTGCCTTTATCCCACCTCCCCAGAGAGCAAGGAGGCTCAGATACTTCTGACTTGAAGAAGATTGCAAGGTTTTAGCACGAGACCTTTGAACAATGTCCACCTAATCTAAGTAAAGCGTCGTGAAAACTTTAAGTGAGTAACAACCCTCAGTCAGCAGTCCAAGCAGAGGTCACATTTAAGATCATAAACAAATGGTGTTGGCTGTTAAACAAGCCCAATCATTATGAAAATGGAATTGGATAACAGCTTAAGATAAATATAATACCACATAGAAATACAGTGTCTAAATGCTTTACTTTTCCCAAAAATCCATGCTAAAGAGGCCATCATATCCTTTGAGGATATAGTTGTATATCAGTGAGAAAATACTGGCTCTGCTTTGGTAGGTTGAAGCAGGTTTTGAACACATGCAAATTTGAGCAAGCAGTTTTTGAGAGCGTGACTTGTGTAGCAGACCATCTGTCTGTCCTGTCCTGCTTTCCTACATCTCCAGTTCTCTCGACCATTTGATTTAGATTTCACAGCAACATTAGACCAGGGGAAGTGAGTTGAGGACAAACCTCCCTGTTGTACACAGAGACAATTTCATTGGCATTTATTATTCTTAGGTTAAAATTTTACAGACCAGCTCTCATTCTAGGTCTGCATGCTATTGTGGTAGATTGTACATTTGTCTTTCCTTCTCCTCAAAACACAAAGTGTTGAGCCAAAACTTTTTGAGATTAAAAAATTCCTCAGCCTTCTCTATGGAGATGAACAATCCACACAACCTGTGGTCATGAGATGCTGGAGAAAATAAAGTAGATAGATAGAACATGATATTACCATTAACATATTTATCTTAATTTTCTGTTGATAGTTACTAAGTTCTGGAGAATATTTTCCCCATAGGTTTAAAATTGGTGTTATATATTTTCATAAAATAATTTTTTTTTTATTAAAAGGTCATGAAAAACATTTCCATAGCTCTTTAACTCTACTTAAAGACTTGCAATTATAAAAAATGTTTGGGCAACATTTTCTCCCCTACCACCGCACTGGAGCATTTGAAAACATTATTCTGAATAATGGTGGGTTTTTTTCCACTGCTGTATGCCAACATCAAGTACCATCTGTGAAAGGAATCTCTTAATCAGACTTGACCAGTTGTAGGAAAATGCTAACAGAAGTTATTGGTGTGAGGAGTGGGAAATATAGTCTAGGAGAAACAGACACTTCAAAAGCACTGAATGCTGGGACATGCAGAAAAGTTCTGTTTCTGCTTATAAAAATTTCCAGAGGTCACAGAGAGCACTTCACTCCCTCTTGTTGCTTTGGCCCAAAACAAAGCCTATTAGAACTGTAACAAGAATGTCAGGAATATTCACTCTGAAGTTTTAAACTTTTTGTTGCTCTTCTCTCCTGTCATTTCAGAAGGAAGCAAGAGGGCAGGGAAAGTTTCCTGTCATTCTGAAATCAAAGAATATAAGAAGTGACTTGTTCATTTAGATATTATGCATACAGATTTTTTCTTAATTTGGAAAATATGACAAAATTTAAGTGGCTCTCAAAATGAAACAAAATAGAAAATATTAGCGCAAGGAAATTGATAATGCCCCTGTAAATTAAAAATAATGCCCTCAAACAACATTTCTCAGAATGATCTTTTTTCTTTTTTTTTTTTTTCAGAGAAACACAATTATATTCATACAGAGGTCCCTTCTAGATAGCACTTATTTTAAGAAAAAAAGAAGAGTATGAGTAAAAAACCTATAGTTTTAACAAAGCCTGGTTTTGCTTGACAAAGGAATTAATTTTTGAAACTTTCCTATATTAAGTGGAGTGATTTGATGTTTATTCACAAAAGAAATCAGAGGTCCAGAAAGGGGCAACAGGTAGTAAATGACAGCTGAATAGATTAATAGTCATCAAGGATAAAGAAGCACATAGGCAAAATGGTGAAACTAAAACCCATAAATCTTCACCTTTCTAATTAAACACTTGAAGATGCCCTAAATAAACCTATTTCCCTTGGACATCAGCTTTCATTTAGTTTTCAGGCAGGTTTGGAGTACCTTCAAACTAGTGACCTAGAGATGAACTGCCTAGTATCTGTCCCCTGAGTGATTCAGACCCTCTGGAGCACAAGTTTTGATCACAGTTAAACACTAAATATCTGACTGTATAGATTTATGCATAAAGCAAAAAAAAAAAAAAAAAAGATTTTCACAAAGCATAAAGCATTTTAATATAAGAACAGGTAAAGTCATTCTGCTTGAATTAATCTTGTGAGTTCATACATTTAGATCATATCATCTAATAGAGACCAGGGATCTGTGCTGTAAAAGACAATGGCTCACACAATTAAGAAAATGGAACATGTCTGGAATGAAAACATTAAAAAAAAAAAGAAAAAGAAAGAAAGAAAAAAAAACCCCAGCATCATTCCAGGACATAAAGCTGTATAGCGTAAAGACATCCAACTGCAATTTTTAACAGAAAAAAAAAAAAGTGAAAACTAGGATGGAAGATTTTTGAGGTGTAATATTTGTGCTTTTGATAATTGTGATGAACATCAAAGAGAAGCAGTCTGTCAGCATGTCTGTATAGAAAATTCACTATTGACAAAGGCAAGAAAAGACATGCTTTCAGAATAAGAACTTCTTCAATACACATGTGAATTCTACTGTGATATTATCACAGAAGCAAGTCATTTCACAGCCAGAAATTGCAAATAAGTTCACATATTCTCATAAGGTCATGCAGAGAAAGACTGAGGATCCCACCTGCAAAGATACTTAGATTGCTGTCTGAAGAAAAGAGCACAGTCTGTAGGGAAGTGGGTTTCAGGCTTTTTCTGTTTCTAGTGTATTGGGTTTACATGGCAAGATTTTGGTAGCAGAGGGGTGGGAAGGGTGGACACTGCAGGGATGGCCTTTGTGGGAGAAGACCAGGGTCTGACCATGTCAGACACAGCCAAGTGGGACCTGACACCCAAAACTAAGTCCATCAGCAATGCTGGCAGCAACTCTGTGCAAGCATGTTTAAGGAAGGGTGAAAAAACACTGCATAGCACCTGTGAGAGGGAGGAGTGAGAAAAATGTGAGAGCAACAGCCCTGCAGCCCCCCAGGTCAGTGCAGAAGGAGGGGAGGAGATGCTCCAGGCACCAGAGCAGAGATTCCCCTGCAGCCCGTGAGGAAGACCATGGTGAGGCAGGCTGTCCCCCTGCAGCCCAGGGAGCTCCACGGGGGAGCAGATCTCCACCTGCAGCCCGGGGAGGACCCCACGCTGGAACAGGGGGATGCCTGAAGGAGGCTGTGACCCCGTGGGAAGCCCACGCTGGAGCAGGATCCTGGCAGAAGCTGTGGCCCCGTGGAGAGAGGAGCCCACGCTGGAGCAGGTTTTTCTGGCAGGACTTGTGACCCTTCAGGGGACCCACGCTGGAGCAGCCTGTGCCTGAAGGACTGCAGCCCGTGGGAGGGACCCACGCTGGAGCAGTTCGTGGAGAACTGCAGCCCGTAGGAAGGACCCATGACGGAAAAGTTCATGGTGAACTGTCTCCTATGGGTGGGACCTGATGATGGAGCAGGGGAAGAGTATGAAGGGGAAGGAACAGCAGAGACAACGCATTATGAACTGAACACAAGCCCTGTTCCCCATCCCCCTGTGCCACTCAGGAGGAGGAGGTAGAAGAGTCAGGAGTGAAGATGAGCCTTGGAAGAAAGGGGGCTTGAGGGGAGGTGTTTGCCTTTGTTAATTGGCAATAAATTAAATTAACCATCCCCAAGTCAAGCCTGTTTTGCCTGTGGTGTTAATTGGTGAGTGATCTCCCTGTCCTTATCTCAGCCCAGGAGCTTTTTCATCTTACTTTCTCTCCCCATCTTGCTGAGGAGAGGGAGTGAGAGAGTGGTTTGGTGGGCACTTGGCATCCAGGGCTAACCCACCACATATATGCTAAACAAATGTTAACTCTTAATTTAACTCTCCTGACAGTAGGCATGTTTGTTGGTTGTTTTTTTTTGGGGGGGGGGGGGGGCATTTTGTTTCACTGAAACTATTTTGTCTCAAAGCTCTTTAAAAAAGAGGCTGTGAATTAGTAACTCTGAGCATATTTTCACCCCAGATGATTAATTAGAGTCACATTTTATATCAACTAGTTGTTAATAAGCTAAGTACATTTGTTATACTTAGACATTGGTGCAGTATGCCTTGGCTAATGATTTAGATGATAAAATTCAGTGAAAGTAATTTTGGGCACTGAAATATGACAATGAATCACAAGAAAGGGAAATGTTATTGCTTATTGGTGCAAGAACATTTTTTTTTACTGGCCAGTAGAGTATAGAAGATTACACCTATGTTAGTAGAGATGCTTGTGCATATCCTAGAAGCAAAACAATATTCACTCTGATCATGAAGAATGACCAGTGAATAAGTAAGTAACATAGCAACGGTTGGGATGAAAGATGGTCTCCATGATTCCTCTTCCAGTACCACCAACATGAATCTCTCATGAGTCTATGTGGGATCAAAGTTCCAGCAACATGATCATCTGTAGGATCAGAGATCTGAACAGCCGTGTAAGAGTGTATTCCCAAAAGTATTCTTTGCTGGAGACACTATAAGAGAAAATCCCACTATAAATGGGTTCTTTGACAGATTGTCCTGTGTAGGATCTTCTTCTGAGTCATGTGCACAGACTGAAAGCCTCACTGCAGCTTTGTCAGGAAAGGAGTGAGTCAACTGGATAAGGAAGAGACCTTTCTGATTTAGCCTTCATATAAGCAGGTAAGGTGTTGGGGGTTGTTTGTTTATTTCTTTATTTGTGTCATTTAAAAGCATCTGTGACTGTGTTGTGTGTTTTGGGTGCTGTGAATAAATTATTCTGTTTGCATTTTCCCTTAGACAAGACTCAGTATGATTGAGGATAACTGCAAAGCAGCAGCAAAACTGTAAACTATACAGGGGTGCCTATCAAGTACAGTAGCTTACCAGAACATCCTCTCCTTAACTGCACAGACCAAGTGTAAGGGTAAAACAAGGAATATCAGGAGAGGCAGAAAGATCTACCTGTCACCAGTTGTGATCATGAAGGCATTTCTGCTATGCAGAAAGGTATTGGTGTGCACAGTTAAGCCCAGAGGGTGGCAGGGAGAATGGTCTGCCTTAGAGCAAATCTAAAGATTGAAAGCTACTGCCAGAGAGTTGAAATGTGACTAAGGAAAAAAATCTGAGCTTGAAGGTAATTGCTCCCTGTTCCCATGTAAGCTTGGCATTGTAATCATGAGACTAATAGGCTTTCATATCCATGCTGCTCTTAGACAGCAGTATTGTAACAGGAGCATTGAACCTGTGCACTTTTATATGAAAAGCTAAATCCAGGAGATACATTTTCCCCAACTTCCCAGATAATTTGTGAGGGTAGCATGTTTATTAGGAAGACACTAACTTGAACTCTGATCTCTTGACACAGGTAGCATAATTTCGATGCAACATTGTAAAAAAGTCTCCAAGTTTAGAAGCATGATGTACCTGAATCAGTCTGGGGTCACAATAACCAGGTGACCCAGACTGACCAGGCAGCAGAGGCTTTTTTTTTTTCCCTCTACTAAAGTTCTTTTAGTTCTGGATTTGATAGAAATTGAGAGCAAGAATTAGCTGAAATAAATTGAGCTTTGCTGCAAACTTTTGTGTGTATAAAAGATGCTTAAAGATGTTGGTAGATATGTAGTAAAGATATTCAAACTTAGATCTTTATAAAACTTCTTCATAGATCCACAAAGTCACCTGAGTGTTGCTTTCAATGTGCTAGGTACTGAGACAGCTGAAGCTGAGCTGCAGGATGGAATCTCTGTACCTCAGCTCTCCATTTATTAATATAGAGAATAGGAGTGTATAGGATAGATACATTAAAGAGAAAAAAGAATACTAGAAGTCATACAAGTGTGAAATATAATGCAGCGTAGCTTGGCCATATCATCTCTTTTCTTCTCTCTCAGGAAGATAGTAAGCAGAGAAACACATCCAGACCAGATCAGCAATGCACAACAGTTTCTCCACATACCAGGGGAATGCTCTACCAGGCGTATGCTGCCAATGTATTGGGTTTTTTATACTGGATGAATGATATGGAGGATAAAATAAAGAAATTCACCTGAGAATCTGGCCCTGGAGTATTTAGGAGTTATATTCTATGATGGGGATTTTCACAACTCTATTGACTTCACAAAGCCAACAGAAGATATATGGAGAAAAGAGGAAGAAGTACAATCCCTAAGACCCCACTGTGTCTCTTAGGTCTGGTGTGATATTCTTCATTTTGTCTTTTCAATGTTTTTTCATCTGTCCATACAAGCTATAAGTGTATATTAGGGCCTCTGTTATGCAGCCTAAGTGCAAGTAAAAGCTCCAGTCTGTACATGTCTGGAAGGAAGTATTACAGTTTTTTTGCTTGACGATTCAATTTTTAGTCCAGGTGTTTCAGTAAGAGAGATCATTCACTCTTACGCAGGCAAAATGCCATATGAAGCAAGTCAGGAAGGATCTTTCTTCTACAATGCCCTCTGTTTCATTACACTTTGGAAAGCAAAGCATGTTTTATGGCTTTTATTTTCTCTCCTGCACCATTGTACAGATAGAAGGGAGAAAAAACTCTTCAGATAAGGAGGAATGAATGAAAAATAAAAAGCAAAGTGACAGTAACATTTTCATAGGAGTATGAGGACCAGAAGAGCATGAGAACAAGGATTGCTTCCTCAGCTCTTTAGCCCAGACATCAACTCATTAGTGATTTTAATTACCCATAGTCACTGGGTAGTTAATGCACTCAGTTCATGTATCGCTTTCATACAAACTCGTAAAGGGCTTTAATATTTGAAAGAAAGAAAAAAGAAGGGAAGTTTTTAGAAATGGTAAAAGCTAAGTTGTAGCACAAATAAAAGTTAAGATGTAGTACAGGTTAGGTTTCATTAAGACATCTTTAAAGGTATGGTGTGCAGGAATAAAAAAAGTAAATTTTCTGGAGCAGGTGGTGAAAGAAAACCTAGAGAGAAACCTACATTTCAGTTGTATGAGGAATAAAATGACCCCATGATCATACCAACAGCACAAGCTCTGCTGATTCTTTCGAGCACCACTTACAACCACAGTTCAGAAGTTAATATTCCTCCCAGCCCAAAATGGAGAATGACATTAAAACTCTTGTTTTGTGTTTCAGTCCTGCGATAATACAGTGATTTTATGCAGTAGGGGATTTGACATTGCAGTCAAATCACAGTGTTTAGGGAATCACATATTTTCTGAAGATTTTTCTATTACTTGGAAGATAATGCAGGGCACATTGGGTATTAATAGCTAGGAATTGCTTGTCATTAAGAAATTCTGTATGAAAAGAATGAGACAACAGTTAATGAAAGTAACATTGAAAGTAAAAGCAGATAGGAGAAGATAGCTGTGCCTCATAAAAATGAAACTCTATCAGAATTACTTAAGAAATCTGGATCCAACTAATGAAATTAAGATTTTCAGAAAACAGGCTAAATAGTGTACAATGTGCTTCTGTGAAGCTATTTCAAAATCAGCTTAAACAATACATCTGTTTTGCCTGAACAAAATACTCAAAATTCTTCGTGTCCTTAAAACATTTTGACAACATCCATTGGTTGCTTAAATATGAAAATCTCCTGTTGCACACTGGAATATATCTTGCTGAATCAGTGCCTATTTCACTTTCTTCCAGGGCCATCACACCCTTTCCACACAGAAAGTACATGTGTTTGCTTTCCTCTATTCATACCAGCAACACCTCTAAAATCCTTAGGAAATGGTGTTTTATGTTGTTCTGGTCCTCAACATTTCTCTAATACCACTCTGTAGCTTACGTTTGCAGTTGAGAAATGTCCTTTATCACAAAGAGCAGGGGCAAGGCTGACCACCCCTCTACAGCAGAGTGCTTCCAGCCACTGCAGTTTGACAAGATACAAGGAGATAAACCTAACTGATTATTTTTTCCCCTGAATAGGCCTTCCTCTAAACAGTGCTGTGTTCCTATCTGGCAATAATCTCACAGGGTTTGTTTGCAATATGACTGGCTAGTTTGTACCAAAAGTGTAATCAAAATTTTTGTACACATCACACAGTACAAAAAGCCAGAATCCATCTGTCTGGATCAGAGGAAAGGTTCTCCTGGGAGCTTCAGCTTGTTGCCTAAGGCAGGAGCTCCTTCTATTGGCAGACAAAATTGAGAAGAGTTTCAAGTCAGGCTGGGAAAACGTTACCTGATGAAAAGGAAGTAAAGATAATTTTTTATGCAAATGATAAGCATTTGATAAACTCTTATTAAACAGAACTACATACAACCTACTGTTAAGAACATAGAGTAATAATGCGCTAAAGTTAACTAAATCTTTGTAATAAAAGGAAGTAGCAAAGCTTGGACCCCACTGTTAAAACATTTGTTTTAAATAAGTGATTCTCAATTCTCTGTTACTTTGTTACTTTCTTGGCAAATCTTGTACTTGGATTTTAGAACTGCAAAGCTGTGGTTAAATTTGGTATGAATATAAAAGGGGATATTATGGTGGGTAATACAATTTTTTACTAGTAATATTTTTTTCATCTAGGCATCTTTTGAACTTATATCAAAATATTTTGCCATTAATATAAGAAAATTAGCTTTGCTTGTTTTCTCTGTTATCATCACTCAGAAGATTTATTTTGTCAGGCCACTAAACTTCCCAGGGTAATGCCAAAGTAATTGCTGCTACTTATTTTAAGGTGTAACAGTTTACCAATATTAAGATAGGTTTTAAAGCATATTTAAGGGTCAACATCTTGCCAACTGATGCAGTGTCAGCAGGGTTAGTTAGGGAGGAGCACGGAGGAATGGATCTAAAACAGACTGTCTTGAAGTCTGAAATTGAAGACTAGGGTTTTTTTCAAACTTACAGTAAAAGATAAGAACCTGATATTTTAGCAGATTTTCGCTGTCATTAAAATCTGTCTAACCATTCCAAAAAGTCTGGAAGGGTGAAAAACCTCCTCCAAATTTCAATGTACAAATGGTAAAGAGACACTATGATTTTTTTAGAGATAAACTTTAAGAAGAACAGACAATACTGCAATACAACTGAGAAATACAAAAACAGAACCTGCAGCAGCTCTGTGCTGCAAGCTGGAGACATAGATCAATCTGTTGTGAGAGAGAAGTGGTTTTGCTCCCAAGAAAAGTCAGAAAAGGAAGGATGTAGAATAAGCTAGAAATGCTTGGGCATTGAAATGCATGAAGTCAACAAAGGAATAACTTCTTAAAGCTTTTCAGAAAAAAAGAAAAAAGAAAAAAAGAAAAAATAGTAGAGACAAGTGTTAAATTTTTACCTTGAAATATTTTCCCCAAAACAGAAAAGCAGAACCAAACCTATAGGAATATAAAACAGCTTTTGCTTCCACCCATAACCAGTGCTTAAAGAAATATTACCTGTTCTGTCACTGTTTATTTTCTCCTGTTTTCTAAGGTCAATCAGGTTACATGATCTATGCCAGACGTACTGATACACCTTTGTAGTTATATGTATCTATAATATGTATTTTAAAATCATATTAATTGTCTTTAATTTTGATGAAAACTGTCTCTAACATACGTTGATCCATACTGGATACCGCTGCAGACCCAACACTGTCAATCCAGTCACCTTTTTATGCATTTTATGTAAGTGCTGAATGTTACCTGCAGTTGCACGTCCATTGTCATTGCTCTGTTCTCTGCTAGAACACAGTTAACTATTCTCTTATTTCTATCAGTTTTCATAGATTATTAAGTTAGGAACGTAATGTGCTCAAAACTATATTTAATAAACTGTACTGTTTTATTATAGATGTTTGTCCATGTCAGGTTAATAGAGTTCAGCTTAATTTAAAAGTCAAACAAAAAAGGTCTGATATAATAATAGATGTCAAAGTGGTTTCAGTTAATAATTTGGAAGGATCATCTCAATGCTTCCACATGATGCAAGCAAAGCACCCCCAAAACAGCCCTTCTTTTACACCTGTACTGTTCAGGAACTTCTCAAATCTGGGCTTACCTCTCCTCACCCATGGGAATACCTGAACAAGCTTTAATAAATGTAAAAGCTTTTTACCATCTTCCAAAGAATATTAACTTCTTGCTCTACCTCCTGAAGACAAGCACCATGTCAGAGGTCTAAGGAAAATTCATTTATGTATTTTTTCAAAATCTCAAACCTACAGATAATTATCTATTTCATGCAAGATTTTTGCATTGTTTTGCAGAACCGTGTAGATACCAATTAACCCATGGGCTTATTCTGGCATGTGGAAAAAGAATGTAATAATAGAACTCATGGTGACTATCAAAGGGATATAAAATTTTAGGCTTGTCACAAAAAATGAGAACAAATATCAAAGAATGACTTGTCTCATACATCTGCTGAGTGGGAATGGAAAATGACTACTAACACAAACAAATGATATCTTATAGCTCACAAATTGTCTGATATGTTAATGACCTGATAAATTAAATACTAAGTCAAAATACCGTAAAATAAAATAGTATTAACTTGCCAAGACTTCATTATGGACTAGGAAAGCAATTATGCCATATTTATATGAGTTAAGAAAAACAATAACATCACAATGATTTTTTGATAAGCAGCATCAATCAGTCCATATTAAATTGATACACTTCAGATGTTCTCTAGAAATTCAAAATAAATTATGAAGAAAAGAAATTGTAAGTTAGGCTAGGGATTCAAGTGTATATGGTGCAGAAATGTAATTATCTACTTGTAATTGTCATTCTGGTCCCACCCAAATGCAGAGAAAATCCTCACTGATTTGAAGGATATGGGTTGAAGCATACTTAGAACAGTAAATACTGGCTTTGGACAGTACAGTACAGAGGTGTATCTGCACTGGTTTTTTATATTGGCTTTTAAATTCATACTCAAGGTCACTGAACCAAGTGACCGTTTTGCACTTTTTGTTCATGAACATTGTGGCAGTGAATTCAAGTGTACTAATTATATTGCACATCTGTGTGTGATAATATAATTTGGGATGCAGGCTTAGATCACCTAGTCTGCAATGCACCTACCTTTCCTCGCTGTCGAGATGCAAAAGGAGGCACCAAATCCTACAATCTGTCCTCCAGGTAAGCCACATATTCTGCACCAAAGCCATGAGCAACCATTCTGGTTGGGGAACATTGACAGCGGATGCCAGGATTTGACCTGAAAATCTCATACACTGCTCCATCAAGAGCATACTCATTGCCACATGGAGTCTTATTAAGAAAACTGTCTGGAGTGAGGAAGTCTGCTACGGAAGTCTTCAGAGACGGGCAGTGCCACCTAACACAGTCCATTGTTTCTGGTTGGAAGCAAGTGTGCTACTGAAAGCACCAGAGGTTTTTCTTGATGTGGTTTCTGGAACTGTACAATCCCTACTGATAAGCTGGATATAGACTACCTTCAGGGCCCATGACAACATGAGAAATGCTAAAACCCCTCCACTATGAGACCTGCTGTTTCAGCAGCTTCCCTTTGACCAGTCTAAACCTGCTACAGATAGGATTTCCTTTTCCATCCAAAGTCAATCATCCCCTTCTTCCCTCTCCTATAACAAGGCCCTTCCTTTGCCTTGGAGACCCCAGGCTAACAAAACATTTGCACATGCTACACTTTCTTTAGAAACAGGATTGTCCAGCAATTGTACTTTTTTACCACAGAGTTGAGAACAGTACCAGTTCAAAATAGATCCTCTCCCCTGACTATTGCCCATTAGGAATTACATTTTATTTTGGAATACAACAGTCTCAATGAGGAAACACACAGAGATCATTTAGATAGGGTCTCAGTTATCCCAGAATGCTATCTCAGACTAATATGAATTGTGAATAGCAGAATATGTGAACTGTGAACCTAAGTGGGGAGGGATGGTTCATCTGCAAGTGGACAGCCACCCTCAGTAAATATAAGAAGTTTTCTTATTGTGAAAAACAACAAACATGAAGACACTCCCTTTCTTAATTCCAGAGAAGTTAACAAGAGGGTTTCTGTCACTCTTTCATTTCCAAGAAATCAAAATATTTTCATCCAGTAAGCCATTCCATAAATTCAGTATATAATACAAAATAATAAAGTAAATCAACCAGCAATCAAAAAAACCTAAACCAAACCAAACAAAACAACTACAAATAACCTTATAGAACAGAAGAATCTGCAGGACCACAGTGACACAGATCCCCGCCATGTCCTTTTGCCAGGCTTTCCCCCCAGCTCCACTCACATTCTCTGTTCTGTCTCCAGATCATCATGGTCCTTTCACGTAGAAAGCAGATGTTTCCAGAGATCCTGGCTTGTCTGTCTTTAATCCTCTGGGCACCCAGCCGAAATATGCCTGGAGGAAGAAATCTGCATCAACAGCTGTCTTAGGGTGTGCTGGTGACAATTCTTTCTCTGGCCAGGACCTCAGACAAAAACACGAGCTGTCTGTCCAGCTCTCTTACCTAAGATTTTGTTTCACTTCTTTCAGCTCCTTTTGGAGTTTAGCAATGAGTTTCTCTTTCTACTCTTGTAGTTTTCTACTGGAGGTTTCCTGTGTTTGGGAAGAAACATCGAAATTAAAAATAATGCAAATTCCCTCTTAAACGATGACCCTGTAATGAAATATACAGCAAAAAGAAAAAAAGGGAGGAAAATTGTATACTATTCTTTCCTAGGTTCTCCATGTGCAATTCATTGTGAAGCAGCTTTTTTTTGTGTCCTGCTCACTAAAATTAATCTTTGCAAATGAGTCTTTGTCTTCTTTGGTGTCCTTCCCAAGAGGATCACATGACAAATCTTTGTCAACAAGACATCGGAATAGTGAAAGATAACTAGCACTGGAAAAGAGACCAAGTGTCTGGATCTACACCCTGACAAACATGACACTGACTGTCAGTGAAATTGCTGGCAAGGTGGAAAGTACAGATACAAGAGGTCTGCCTCTACTGTGCAGTTGACAACATGCTAACGGAGTGTTTTAACATGTGTTTCTAGCCCAAACTGAGCAGCTACAAGATTGGCAGCCTCCTTCTTACTTGAGAGTCCTCACCCTTTTTCATGAAGAAATGCTAACTGTTGTTTGATACCATTAGGGTTTTACTTTGCATGCTTTTGATAAAGCTCTTTTGCACAGTTCTACGCTGAGCTAGGAGCAAAGTGGTGGCCTGCAACTGAAGATGCTTTTGCACTACAACATGAGCTGATCCAGGTTTATGTAGAGCTTACAGTTTGCCTACTTCTCCCTCCCTATCCTGAGAAGTCCGAATTACTGATGTTGAAGAACTGCAGTTTGGATCCTGCCTGGAGATAAGCCTAATGACCCTGCCCGTGGATGGGGACCCCACCTGCATGAACAACAGGGTGGAAAGTAGTGGCCCATCTTCATGGACCTACAGCTAAAGAAAGTGGGAGTATAAAAATGGGGAGGTAAATTGCAATCACTATGTTGCTTGAATGCATTATAAATAAATGTGTTTAGGAGCAGTGACAGCATTGCTTATCTTTACACTATGAAAACATACTCCGACATTTTTCAGTTGTCACAATTGATCTACCTGCTGGGAGAGTGTAGGGGAAGGATACACCAGCATAAGAGTGCCAGCTGCAGATATCAGCAGAGATGTCTGTGGTAGAAGAGATTCCAGAAATAAACCTTTCTTTTAAAATTAAGAATTTTACTGTAACCAGCAATAGACTGAGAAAAGGAATTTAATTTTAACCTAATATATCTAACACATACTTTCTAGACATACTTAGAAAGGGGAAAGAACAGAATTTTGCTGAATTAATTTAAATACCAGATTCTCTGACTACATTTAAAAAATTAGCTGAGCAGCAAATAGTGATTGCAGCAAACCTATAAACTATAGTTGAATTATATTATGAGAATAACACTGCAGTTAAAAAAAAATTATGCAAAATCATTAAGCATTGAAATCATGCTACTCTTTTTTTTTTTTTTTTTTTTAGGAAACTATACTCAGGGATTTTACTACTGAACTACAGGCCTGTTAAGCTGTAATAAAAAATTGCATCAGGAAAACCTAGAATAGGCTGTAATACTAAACCCTTGATTATAGGATGTACAAAGAGAGAATATTTATCAGATAACATTTCTTCACTAAGTTTGTGTAGGATTTTTGCTACATTTGTTCTTGCAAATGAAAAGTACAAATTATCCTTATTTTAATTGCACTTTAATAATTTTAACTTGCTCAGATCCCCCTCTTCCTGCCACCATGAAGTCATTTGCTTCCAGTCTTACAGTTCAATCATGAAAAATCAGTGTGGAAAAGCATATAAGGTAAAGAGAGAACACATTATAAAGAATGCTATGTAAGTAATATAGACTAAAAGGGAGCAGGAAAAGAGCTAGACTTGTCTTTCTCTCAAAAAAAAAAATATTTATTCTACTACAAAATTTATAAATTTCAAGAATCTCTGTGGTCACCATCACTGGTTGCATTATACGGCTCTAAACCTTATGACTATCCGTGGACCTTTGTGTATTTTAGAAACACAGGAACTTGAGGAGCCATAAGGGAAATAATTTTCTCCTTTATTTCAGTAATTGACTGGAGATTAAACAAAAATAGCCATTGATCTCTCATTCTTTCCATGTTTAGTCACTGCAGAATAAAAGACTGAAACTACCATCAAAAGAAAAGTGGCAGATTCTGACCCTTAGCCATATCCATTTCTACAACAGTAGTTTGAGGTCAATCCCACGGACTACATCCTTGCAAAATCTGCCTACTTATTTAGAATTATAATGTAAAATCTTAAAAGAAAAATATTTATTTTTACAATTGCCAGTGTCATTTGCAATGACTCATACTTTTGATGGCACACTGCTGTGTTTTGAAAATAACCAGAAAAACTTCCTTGCAGGTTTTTTCTCACACACTTTATTACAGACTAAAGTTAAAACTTTAGATGATATATTAGCTGTGATCAACATTTCTTCATAACTAAACTCTTTGCAAAACTTCTTACTTTCACCTACTTTTTTTCAATGAAGGGAAGAATGGGAGGGAAAAGAAAGATTACTGCTTTCAGAACTTAAGCTCCAATATAATGGTGTAATTAAACACGAACAGCTTAAGAACATACCTTGTTTTTTCAAGAAGCTGCCTTTTGTAAACTAAAAACAAACCAGCCTTTTATTTGCACAGTTGTCACCAAAAATATAAACTTTCAAAATTATATGGGAAAAGATTACCTCGTGTCTTTTTTTCTGAATATTCAGCCATGACATCTTCAGGCTTTAATACTATACACAGGGCTGTAATAATTATTTCTGTACTCTTTACTTAATTTCTAACTTGGCTTTTGTTTAATACTAATTCCACTAGAATATCATTTAGATGAATACCACTATTAGATGACTATTGTTCTTTAATTGAAAACCAAAGATGAAGATTGTTTAAGAGCTGCTGCTAATTACCTGGTCTTAAAGATAAACTTATCTTTTAAGATAAAGAAACTGTACCGACAACACTTTTAGAAACTGTACAAAAAGTTACTGTTGTACCACCAGCTAGCTTACTTTCCTCTGAAGTACAGTAAGTATAGTGTTGGTTTGTTTATGTAAGTGTAATTATCTTTTAGTAGGTATTTAATACTGTTTTCATTAAATTTTCAACCAGTAGAGAATGTAGTCCTTGTCCTTCAATGTGATGCCTAACTAAATGCTTCAAACATGGTTTCAGCTCACCTATACTGCCAGCTTTCATTAAACTTTATTTGCTTTATCTTTCTTTATCCAAGAATTTTTCAGTTTCTCTGCCTAGATTTTCCCAAGACTTGTGGGCACTTCTGGGGTGGAGGAAAACAGAAATTATATTTCTATTCACAGCATCCTACAGTCTTTGAAGAAATGTGGGAATCCCTAGCACTGAAGAAAAATAGCAAAATTATTTACCTGCACCTCTGTGAAGTTTGTGGGACATTGAATGAGATGAGAAGGTAAAATTGCACTTCTCTAATTAAGCAAATATGGACATATGACATCATATATACTTGTCCTGCTCAAGGAAATCTGAAGATAAAACTTTTTTTTTTTTTTTTGAGTTAGATTTTGTGGAAAATCTTCAGGAAAGAGTTGAGCTCCTAAACTCACATGGAACAATGATAAACTCATGCCTCAAGCCCCTGCTCACACACATACCCAAATAATTGGAAACAATTTTGAGCTGATAAGACTACTTATGTGCTCAGTCCATTAATGGGAGCTGAGCATTAACGTTCTCAATTTCTTGAAAACTAATGTTGTTGAACAGAGAGATTAATAAACTTAAGAAAATCAGCTTGTTTGGTTTTTTTTTTTTCAACTTACATTATAAAGTTTTTGGTCTTAATCTGTAATTCCATTTGCTGGAGTTTTGCTGTTGCTTACACCTTCTTTTGAAAGAAGCTAAAGAGTGATCATATAGAAAAGTAGTAGCACTCAGTGTCCCATCTATGCAGATTATGTTTTAAAACCCAGGGATAGGGCATACTTTATTTCTACAGTTGTGTTAAGAGAAGATCTCTATATGCAAGTATTCTGGTATATATACTGAAGGAGCCCAAAACCACAAAAAAGCAAATGTCAGTACCTGATACTTAGATGTATGTTGCTAGATATCTTGGTCCATGTCTATATCTGCTTATTTCTCCTATTAAAAAAAAACAACCAAACAAACAAAACCAACAACATCCTATACGCAAATTCAGTCTGATGGATTATGAGGTGTGAGAGACTTGCTTTGAAAAATTCTGAAGTACTTTTTTTTTTCTTTGCTCTAAAGCAAAATTCACAAAATCTCCCAAGCAATTTAGATCCTCATTTTCTTACGGCATGTTTGCATGACATCTCTGATGTTTCAAAATTCCTATGTAAACACAAATGAAAAGAGACATAATAAATATTAAAAAAAAAAAAAAATCAGAATGAAGCTGGTAAAGTGAGATTTATATTGCAATATGTAAATGTGTATTTTCCTGCCTGAACTGATTTATGAATATAAGACTTGCAATAACATTAAAGCAAATAAACATGAATATTTGCTCACAGGCAGAGAAGGTCCTTCAGGTTTTACACTCAGCAGAGCAAGAATTGGCTCCTCCTGTGTTTTGTACAATACCGAGCACTGTGTCCCATCACCAGTTGCAAATGTTCAAACTTAAATGCAACACACAAGCTTAAAATAATAAAGAAAAATGATTTAGACAGTGCTTTAAAAAGACACATTTAAAAACATAGCATCTCTGTGGCCTTTTTCTTCTTCCCTCCTCCATATGGTCTTACTCTCCTTTCTCTTAGATTCACATCACTCTAAACTTCAGAGGAACTATTCTTCAAGTACAATGATGCACAAATTGGTTAATTCAGCTTCCAAAACACCAAGGAAGTAGTAAATCCATCTTAGACAAACTGTAGGAAATCTGTGCCCGTCAGTATGAACACGTGGCTCTGGGAACCACCTGGTTTTTGAGTTATTTTCCAGGTGAAGGCAGAGCCTGCCTTCCATGCAGTAAAGAACTATGGCATTTTGCATGGCATCCCCTCTGTGACTCCTGATGGCCAGGTGTCCCCAAACTTACTGGATTGTAAAGGTCCCACAAAAGGCAGTCAAAAGAGGCAATTCACTGTACACTTTTTTATTGGACTAAGTCAGGATTGCCTCCAAGACATCTACTTTTCTTAAAACCTGCTGAATTGAGAAGGAGCAATGTGAATCATGGCTCTACATGGTCAAGGATAAATAGAACACTGAGCAATAGTAAATTAAAATGTAAACTTAAAATACACTGTGCAGATAAGATACCTCTGTACTCTTACATGAAATGGGTTACTGTGGGCGCCGTGGCTGCCCATATTTTAGCATGAGTTTGGTCTCTGTCAGCTAATTGACTCTTCCAAATGAACATGTGAATCATGCTGACCAAAGCATGGTTGGGACAATCTGTCAGTGACCCTTCCTAACATGAACTTTAAGCACAGTCATTCTTTTTGTTCACATGAACCTAAGCCAGGATACACCGTTCGGCCTGTTGGCCAGAGTATGGTTTTGGCCTATTTTCATAACTATGTCTTAAAAGACAAGAACCTTTTCAGAGCTCTCTGACAAAAGTAATGCTCGTGTGAGCACCCAGTAATAAAATATTAGGTGATGGTAGTTAAATTACACTAGAAAATGGTGATATTCTATACCATAAAATGTGATATACTTACATGACTTTCCAGATGGTATTAGTGACATTTTGTGTATACTTTGTATATGCAAAGAGTACATTTCTATGTCAGTTGTAAAGTTTCATTTTTTTGCCTATAAAACATGCAGTAACAGTTCACTGTATGGTTTTACACATAGGTATAGTATTAACAGACAAATGTCTTTAATATAGCCAGAAGTTAAAAACTATATCTGATACAAGACAGTATTAGACAATGTAGTCCCGTGTAACTACCAGCATCAGCATGAACTCTGTATCTAGAATATATTTCGTGTGATCTGCCAGATTGTATTAATTTTTGGCAGTAATTCTCTTTTAAGTAATCATAATCAAACAAAAATCCAAAGAAATGTAGTGCTACTAAAACATCCCATGATAAATCATCCTAGAGGAAGATGGGACTGAGAACAGTTGGTTTACCAAGGCATTGTAGACTATGGGAGTAGTTCATACCATAACTAATTCTTCCTCACATTGCCATTCTCGTAGGCAGCAACAGTTCTCCACCAGAAAAAACCCAAATGAACCAACCAACCAACATCCCCCGCAAATAAACAAAACCAAGCCACCATGCTCTTCCCCACCCCAAACTAAATAAACCCTCAATATATAACATTTTAAGGAAGGTCACTTAACTGCAGTGTCTGACAACTACTTTAGCTGGCTAGTCTGATAGTATCTGAAGGAAAAACATTTCATAAATCTGGCAAAACCGCTCAGGTGGCTCTTCTGAAGATTATGTCCTACAAGGGTTTGACCCACCTTTAGTTTCAATGCAGCAGTCATGCACACTGATGCTGACATAGCTTGTGACGTTTACAGTGTATGTTTGTTGTAGGAAATCTGTGCTCCTCAGCAGGAGCACACCACTCTGACAACCACCTGCTTTTTGTGTGTTTTTCCATAACAACTCTCTAAGTAAAAGTTAGATAGCCAAAGGTCCATATTTTTAACAGGAATCTACAGTCTTTCATTTTTTAAAAAAGTATCTACAAAGTTACAGCAACTGGGGCTAATTCTAGACAAGGCTTATACAGTTTTAGCACAGTATCTTGACAAAAACTTGCAAAATGCAATTGTGTAGTAAATGTATTAGTAATATACTACTTATGTAATAAGTAGTAACTGTCATAGTAATGGCAGTAGTAGTAGCAATAGTAAGAGTAACTACAGTAAATAATAACAATAAAAATAACAGTAGTAAGTGCAGCAATTATGCAGTAAAACATACAGTATGCAGGCAAGGTTCAAGATTCAATAAGCTCCATATGAGCAGTCTCCCACCCATGGCTGGAGCCCAGATGGTTTCACTGAAGTTTTAGGCAGATAAAACTATTTATCTATGAAGAGTGCGACCAGAACATTTTTGGTGCACAAACTGTCCTTTCTTCACCATTTGCTCCCAAGAACAAGTAGTAAATACTACTGACATATGGGTTATACTTAGGGTATCTAGGGTATACTTAGGTTGTGGGTATTCTTACAGTTTAATGCAAAATAGAAATCATTATTATGCTATGTCCAGCCTTATTGTTTGTATGTATCACATAAAAATATGCAGAGGTATAGAAGTAGAAAGTGTCATGTGACATTAGAATAACTTTTTTTAAAAAGCTATGTCATCCAATGGCACCGTATGTATGAAAACTACAGTTCCATCCATGGGATTGACCTCACTTCCTGTCTTGTGAGGCCCAGGCAAAAAGAAAATAGAATGAAAGAAGGGGCTCATAGCAGCTCTCCTCCTCAGTAACTATGGGTTTGTACAAAGACTAAACCACTATTGGAAAGTAATGACTGTGTTTTTCCACTGGGGAATATCATGGTGATCAAGGCACAAATGACATTAAAATTAAATATATTAACAACATTTTTTGTGGATTTTATGGTTTTTGGCACCAGATGGAAACAATTTTAGTAGAGAGGCAACCAATTAGTTCTGAGAGAATAGTTCAGTTTAGGAAGAGAGGAAAAGAGAAGTAATTGATTTCCATATTCTGAAACATATTTTCTCACTTTCCTTCTCTTTAACCAAAGTTTGAGTCCTGTCTCTCAGCAGTTTACTGTCTGTGCAAAATAATGGGAGCTATTATTTCCTCATGAGATATTTGCGAGGGGATTACTCATTTTGTTATAAGCCATTGCAATGCCAAGTCATGAAGCTCAGGAAAGAATCACAGGAAATCATCTTAATGCCCCATGCATAAAGCTTTTAAAAAATTCCATTCAGAAAGTCAATCTCCTCTGTCATTTGCTGTAGTTTTCAGTGCAATCTGAAGAACACTGGGTCCTTTACTGTTGTTTCTGACTCTGCAAGTAATGGCACAGCTTTTCTAAGGAACATTTGAGATTTTCCTTATCTACGGAAATGTTCAAGTGGAAAATCAACAAGATACAGGCAGATGGTAGAAGATAATAACACTTTAATGACTGCAAAAATTCAGCCTGTATAGTGGCATGCCATTAAATTATTCAATGCTTTGTAGCTAGGCACAATAAAGCAGTAGTTATTTATGCAAAAGCCATAAGAGGTTCTGTAGAATAGATATGAGAATTCCACTTTTGACATTTAAGATAGCAATGAGCTCATTGGTACAGGAGCAGCAAACAGTGGTGCAACTATAAACCACCACCAAAATCCAAGAAGTTTTCTAAACTAGTTTTACAAGTGACAGTGATAATGCAAATATAACTGTAAATATGGTATAATGATCTGACTGCAGCAACTAAGTCTCCTCAAAATGGCAATCATCAGAGATGCTGAGATGAAAGCTGTAGGATGCCTCCTGGTTACCTGGTAATCAAAGAACCATCAATCAAATACACACTGCCTTAAGATCTTTAGCTTTCGAGAGAGTATATGCACATACACACAAAGGATACACTTTCACAAGGACCTATTTCTGCTACAAAATTTTAACTGAGTAGCAAAAACTGTGTTTATTCAATCAGCTTTGCTATATTTATTTCCTCCAATTTGCACATCAGCTGGGGTAATTTTCTCTTTTTTTTTTTTTTTTTTTGCTGCTCCTCTTGGTTCAATTACTCCTACCTCTCTTACCTTATTCAGCACATCTGAATCACCTGCATGTGTTGATTGAACACATGGGTGGGAGTGAGCAGGAGGCTCTCACTCACATTTCTCCTCCTCTTCTCAAAAAAAACATGAGATTCAGAAAGCCATTATTTTGTACAAACTCTTGACTAGTAAGAATTTGGCTTACTCGCAATGAATTTAACACGTTTCATTGTATTGTTTCAAAATGAATAGGCAGACACCAGTGGCAGAGCAAGAAACAACAGGCAGGAGCTGTGGTGTTAGAAATTACAATTAGATGAAAGGAAAAACTTTTTCAATATTGAGGGTGATTAAATATTACAACAAGTTGCCCAGAGAGGTTGTGAAATATTCAACCTTGGAAGTATTCAAAACTTGCCTGCATGAGGCCCAAAGCAACTTGATAAAAGTTAGACCTGCTTTGACTAGGGGAGGGCAGGGTTAGGGTAAGGGATCACAGGTCCTTTCCAAACTCATATACACTTTTTTATGCCCAGTAGAATCAGTAACATGTTAGAGAAACTGCTTGAGTTAACCACCAACCGTTAAAAAGCGCTGGTTTGTCGTTTTTGTTTTTTTCTGAAAGTTTTCTTCAGGTCTTCATACTGCAAGCATTTATCACAGTTCTTTTTATGGACATAAGTGTGAGCTGCATGAACATTTTTGTTCCTTTTCAGCAGAATTTTGCAGTGCTGAACAGAAAGCCTTGGCCAGCTGTGAGGAAAAAAAAAATGACATTTGATCAGATGGATGGTGCCATTTGGATAATATGATCAAGTGTTGTAGCATCTGGTTTTCATTTTTTTATGCCTGTGGGAATGACAGAGGACATTAAAAAGGTTCTGCCCCAACTTGAAAAGAACTGCAAACACAAAAGGAGATTCTTGTTAAACTTAGGACCTCTGTTAAAATCAGATGCTCAGTAGCAATTTTATTAGCTTGTGCTACACCCATCCCCCTAAAAATGTGATTTTCAAATTGTCTGCCATGTTGGACAAAGAGAAGCTTCTCTACTCACATATCTATTCATTTACCATTATGATTTTTCTAATCCTAATTCAACTAAGGCAATTTTCATTAAGTATTTTTCAGTGAAGAGCTAAGTTTTGACTTCAGCTGCAGCTGCTCTAGATTATCACCTCATGATGCCACGAGAGGTGGTCAAAGGAGTTAGCAGATACAACACAAAACTTCCTGGAGATCCTCTTCTAGATGTTGCTGTTAATGGGCACTCTGATATAGGATATACTGTCTGGACATGAAGAACGGTGTCTTACCTCCATAATGTCCAGGAATTATTTGTTTCATCTCTAACTACTGACATTCAGATTGGTTTACAGTTGTTTTCTTTCTAAAGCTTTGCATAGCTACATCCGAAGAAATGACATTGACTTCAGTGGTGGAATTTATAGAAGTCAGAAGGAGAGGAAATGGTAAACATTTTTTGAAAGTGACGCTAACACCATAAAATAAACTACCATAAAACAAATTTAGCAATTTCCTGTAAAAAGATATAACTATGATCTCTATTTATTTAGGTAGCCAAAAAACTTTTGAAATGTACCTTATTATATTATGACAGATGATGAAATGATTTCCAGTAAATATAACAATTATTACATAATGAAGGTGGGTTTATTTTTTATTACTTCTTCAATTTTATTTTGACAAAAAAAAGATTTCTTTCCTTTTTTCTTTCTAGTATCCTTGTAACCTGCACATTTGTCATTATTTCCATTCATTTCTAGAAGACAATTATGTATACTGTTACTTCTACTACAGTAATAACACTGCAAAAGGCCTTCAATCCAGATGTGTGAAAAACAGAATTTGGTTGTTCTTATTTTCTGGGAAATATGGCTGAGACTTAAAGGGCCTACAATGATAATATAATCATTCACTGCAACTTCTTTGCTATAAAAATATATTGTACATTTACTGTCTCCTTTACAAAGCACTTACTCCAGTAGGAAGCAAACTTCCTCTATGGAAATAGCTGGATTCAATGACTTGATTATTCTGAGAATAAATCTGAAATCAATAATTGCTCTCCAGATTGCAAGCAAAACAGTGGGGAATGTAAAAACAGAAAAATTTCTTGATACATATAGAGAATGCTGTGCTTAGAAGATACCCTGCCCAATTTCTAATCTTAGAAGTACAACTATCTTTTGATTACTATCTCTACCACTAACGTAATATACATTTTTCTGATTAACTGTTGTGTGCATTCATTTGTGGTTTTTTTTTTTGTAGAGCAAAGCAACATAAAAATTAACAGAAAACAAGAATAAGAAGAGGGAAGATCATTTAGTAGCTTGAATAGTTAGAGAAATCTTGAGGCTGTTCACATCTGTCACATATTCTTTCAACTAACATGGTAAAGTTTCTTATATGGTCTTTTAGCTCACTGTCCTAGAGGGTGCTGGCAAGACTAAAAGACCACATGGTGTACCAATACTATGGAGAAATATCAGGAAAGTAAAAAATCTAGGAAAAGCTGATAGAATATTTTTTGATCTTCGGCAAAAAGAATAAATCACTGTTAATACAAAAAAAAATACACTGGGAATTATAATGTCTTCTGTTATGCAGAAAATGAGAGAATTTTTTTTTAAGATATACATACGTTATTCTCTAGAATAATAATCTACATATAGATAGACATTCAACAGAAAATAATTCTGCTCATGTTATTCTAATTTCCCTTTCCCTTTTGTTTAAATGTATGTATGAATCTCTAATAGAATGGCAATTTGAGCTATTCTTAAGGTTTAATATATTCAAGGTAGACCACTAAATGGAACAGTTTAAAAAGAAGAAAAAAATCCCCAAAACCCATAGTATTTTGAAGGACACCATAAATTTTGCAAACACACGTGAGTGAAATGTCCTAATCTGAACATTGTTAACAGTCAATAGTAACAACCTTGTCTTATTTTTTATCATTCCTGCCATTTGTTTTGGAACCATTCAATGGAAGCACTAGCCTTTAGTGTACCCTCCTGCAAGTATTTAATTCAAGCCTGACACTAGGACTAGATAAGACAATTTCAATCTCTTTGCTGCCAGTGTACTCCTGCTCATTTCTCCACTATTCTGTTTGCATTTTTAATATAAAGAGGAAAGCTTATATATCCAACCATTATATTCATAGAATCTTTTATATAATTGAAAAAAGTACCGATTCAATGCATGTAAATGCACACATAAGTATAGAATATAAAATATTAAGATATAAAATGAAATAATGTGTAGCACACTTATGTATGTATGTATATATCAAAACATGTTTCATATTAAAAGCCTGTATAATGGATAATATTTTAATAAGAAACTTCATATTTAGGTTTTTTTCATTTTTTTAAATGTTCTTTCGAACTCACCTACACGTACCTGGCAACCAGTCTGTTTGCATATAGTGGCAAGAACTCCCTCACAGAGGTTACAGGCAGTATCAGAAAGAATATCAGGTATTACTGGATGTTTAGAAAAAGACATTATTTGACATTGTTAAAGACATCCAGCAGTACAAGATATTTTTATTACTTCTTATGGTGAACACCATTTGAAAAAATATATGTACAAGAGCATATGAAACTGCTTCAGTTTACACATGGCACTGGGTAATGATCAAAAAGTCTGAAAAAATAATTATAAAATTAATTTGACAGAAGAAGAAAGTTCAGTCAGAAATTCTAGTTTTAACAATCCTGTTATATTCACCAGGTCTAAGCATTTGAGTGTCTTTTGCAAGACAGTAATGACTATGATAGTCTACCTACTATATGAATTGTCTTAGCAGTCTCAGTATATGTTCAAAATACTAATAAAATCATAGTTAAATTGGGAGGAACATGGACTCACACAAAATGAGCTGAGGAATTAGCCAAAAGGTAAACATTTTTGACAGAAATATTATCAAGTTAAAATAAGTAAATATATTTACCTTTGGATTTATTTTTCTGAGCTCTTTATACACAAAAAGTCAGAAGCTGGTCATTATTTATTCTATGTTACCTATTTTTTTTTGTTTTACTTTTTTAATTCCACTGTGCTAATTACAGAAAAGTTTGGTATTATTAGATATTTATAATCCCCCAGTAACATCTTCTAATCTCTCCCTTTCCCTAGATAACTGCCTCACAGCTCTGCAGACTTTATTCTTTTAATCACTTCCTACATAACAACACTGTAATACATGACTAAATACAGTCACTGTGACCTTTGAGAAATACCTGGATGCACATATTCCCCAAGCACATATTATCTCTCTTATACGTTACATTCCCTTCTAACACCGCCTTGTCAGTTCCTTTTTTCACTCCAGTTTTGTACATACAGGACACGTCAGCCCAGTGGGAACTTTTCTGTTGTTGAAATATTCTCCAACTTTTATTTATTATCAAAGGAAAACGCAAAATTGACCTATTTCCAAAATTTCCCTATGTTGTAATGTTTGCAGTCAGTCATGTCTCATTTATACCTCTCATGATTTGCTTCGCTTAGTTATCAGGCAGTTTTATAAAGCTGCACAACTTTTTACAGCATGCTTGTTTTTAACGTTTTTCTTTTACTATTACTGTTGTTAATGGCTGTTCTACTGTCTTCTCAACATGTTCCATGATCTATTTGCATTTACATTTTACCTATTTTAATGTTGTAGGTATGATGAACCCAAGGAAAAAATAGTGAAAGAAATAAGTTACAGAACTACAATTCCTTTAAAAATCTCACTTGACCTTGAAGACATTCTATTTTACAAAAAACTCTTCTCTAATTTTTGTGTTCTCAGGGAAAAAAAAGTCTGGAAGTAGCCTTTTACCACCACAGAAATCGTTTTGCACACAACAATACCCTTGACTGATTTTAATCGGGATTTTTCTGTGGCCTTTGCAACGAAATTGCTCTCCTCCGCTGACTTAATGACTTCCTCATTTCAGTTGCTAATGGTTTTTTCTCCTTGACCTTGGAGATGTCCTCAACTTTGGGGACCTTTCCATCTTCCTGCAGCTGCAGACCACCACTGCAGCTGTGTTTGTCAGATGTTTGTTACAGTACAAGTGCCAGGAACCTCATTTCATCTATCTTGTGTCACCTGCTCACTACCAGTGTTGCACCCACTTTACAAATAACTTTCACCTTAGATCTCACTTACTACTGGATATTAACATGCCCTGAGCTTTACCTGCTGTGTCTTCTTAGACACATCTTTAAATGTTATAAGTGAATAAAAATGTTAGTGTGCCACATATATTTACTATGTTAATAAATAAACAAGGAGGATCACTTACACTAAATAATGTGGTTTGGTTCAGTGGGTTTTTTTGGTTTGTTGTGTTTGGGGGGCATTTTGGGTTTGAGTTTTGGGTTTTTTGGTTGGTTTGTTTTGTTTTGTTTTTCAGAAAAAGCTAATTACTATAATACATTCATTGTCTAAACACAACTTTTTAAAATCACAAGCTTAAAGCTCTGTTTGGACAGTTAAGCTGAAGGGACTAAATCCCAACATTAGAACCCTAGAATTAATAAGTGAAAAAAAAAACCAAACCAAAAACCAAACCAGCTTTCAAATATTCTTTGTCTTTCAACAGTACTGTGAATAAAAATGTAAAACATTTAAATTTCAGTTTAACGTCAGAAAAATTTCAAAGTTCCTGATCATTTAACAAACAAATATGTAAAACAACACAACACTGAAAATAAAGAAAATAATTCTGGATACAATAGGATTGTGAACAGCAGACGGACAAGAGCAGGTCAGTGGGAATAGGAGTCATTTCAGTGGCAGAAAGAGAAGAAATGGAGGAGAGTGTGTAAGTGGGTGTGTGTGTCATTCTTAGCAGGGAAGGAGATGATGGTTGTAGCATTACAGCACTGGTAGGTGCGAAAACACCCATCTCTGTTCTGAGTGCCAGTGGCACTTTTATTATCAGAAGCTTGTAACTGCTCCCTGGTTGTGACTGATTTCCTGCACTAGCAAAATCCTGTCTGATTAACAATTATATGCCACCTTTGGACAGTAGCTCAGTGTACCTAGGGAAAAACTCTGCTCACAAAAATTGGAAGAGGAATAGGCTGGTGAAACCTGAATGAACTATTTATAAGGATTATTTTAATGGATGACAACCCTGTCTTCAAATAGATGACAACAGCCTCCTTAGAGATATGTAGGTACCTAATTCCAATATAAGAGCCTGCAAAGCCAGAGGGATGTGGACACGTGAATACAAATCAGAAGCCAGCATCCCCAGAGAGTAAAAGGCATTGTCTCCACTTGTATGCCTCATATTACAAAGCATTCACAAACACATGCAAGCTGTCCAACTTATTATTACTTGAGTTTTTCTTTAGCACCTAATAATTACCAAACAGCATTTTCCTGAAAATTCAGAATTTTCTCTGTTTTCATTGTTACAGTAGTGGGCAATACTATTTTTATTTTCTGATTAAAGATTTAAGAACATACTCAAATAAAATGAAAAACAAATAGTAAATATTACGATCTAATAGACGATTTATGCAGTATTGCCCATATTAACTTGTCAAGAAAATAAACTAGAATATGTGTCCTGTATGCCCACAACATTCAAGGTGTGTTTGGTTACATGATTATTTAATATTGACTCTTTTCTCAGGCTTGATTATTTCAATATGCAAGTGTATACAAAACACTGTGTAAACTGCTAACCTGAAATTTGTCTTAACAATGATTTGAATGTTTATACTTTTAAAGAAATCCTTTTGTGAACACTTGTGCTTAGTAAAACATAACTTGTTGAATATCTACTGAAAACTATGGGTAAATATGGCTGATGCGTAATTAAAATTCCATCAGAATTAATTTTCAAGAAATAACTTTCCCTCTTTGATATTATTTCATTTTATTTATGAAGCTATTAGTAGTTACAGATCATTTGCACTGCATGTAAGGTGTATGTGGGTTGAATATCTTTAGAGAAATCAGACAATTAGCGTAGCAAGCTATTCTAATACGAAGCAATCTAAACTAAATCAGTGAGAGGAACAAGTAACTGTATTTGTGAGAAGCCAGATCTAATGTAAGCGGAAAGCACTGGTTTTAACATTCAAAAAGTAAAAATAATAATAAGGACATACCAAATAAATATTCTTCAACTTACAGGCATGCTATGAATCATAACCTAGGATTTACTTCCAATATTCATAAGATATTTGTGAGCTTCTGGTCATTAGAAATCTATGAGTTCTAGGAACTCAAATAAAACTTCATGACACTTAGGAAATTATGATCTTACATGACTCCTATTAATTCTGCAGGTTTAGGGTAAACAAATAACTATTTCAATATTAGACAAGATAAAGTCAAAATGGTTGTCTTTGGTTATTTGGCTGTGACAATACTAGTTAACAAAATGAAGTATATGCCTTTTCCTCCTCAAAATTAAGTCAAATATTGTTTCGGCACATGTTTTCCTTTAACTAGTTAATTCCATAAACTAACATAATGTTAGACATCAAATTCAAAAAAATGTACAGATAAATGTATGTTATGAAATGCTTTTATTTCAGTTTATTTATATTCTTAGTGCTTGGAGGCTTTCAAGACTGGACTAGACAATCCACATGATCTGATATAGTGCTGGCAGTCGTCTCATCCATGTGAGAACCAGGTCTGGGACCTCCAGAGGTCCTGCATCAAGTCAGTGACCTCTGTTGCTCTTCATGGTGTGGGACATGGTTTAGTCCTTGTGTTCTGTGACCTAATCAAGGATAGTGTTCCTTGGCCAAGGAGGCTGGATTTGAACCTACACTCACCTACTTTCCAAAATCAAACATACAACTTGAACTTTAACAGCTGTTATATCACCTTCATTTAGTCTCTCATCTGCGTGACTGAATCCCATGGATCACCTTAGCCTCATACCTCATCTTATCTTGTGACTAAGGAATTCAGTGAAGGTAATCGGTTTGAATATAACATCTATGCGGGCTGTTCAGCTGAATTAGGGACTTGCAGTCTTGTTTTTTCAGACAATGGAACTTGAGTAATATAAATCCCCCACATCTTACTTGTGTTTTAATATCTTGAAATAAAAGAGGTTGTCATGTAGAAAGGTCTATTCAAGGCCTTCTCACCAAGCATTAAACTATACTACTAAATGAAACTAGAATATGTAAAGTAAGTTACTGTACATCCAGGATATACTAAAATCAGACTTTTATATGATATAACATCTTTATTCCAATAACTGCATGTTTAGATGAAAAACAGATTATCAGGAGTAACTTTATTGGTACCATATATTAACCATTATTATTATTCTTTATAGATGCATAGATGATCATTATGTGGAACAGATATGTGAGGAAAGCCTTACTTATTTACATTACACATAACATCATCAAATTCAAATTTGACCTTAAGAGCTATCAGTTCCAGTATATATTTGTACCAAGTCATAGTTTTTCTAGTGTTCGGAAGGAAAATTTGGGTTTCAAGACCATTTATTCTTTTTACAGTCATGAGTGTCAAATATACTCCATTTTAAATGAGAGTCTTCTACACTCTCCTGTGGCTTTACAAGCAATACACAGATACAGATCTGAAGAGTAGTGGTTACCAATGA
Organism: Haliaeetus leucocephalus; assembly: GCF_000737465.1. Classification (NCBI taxonomy): domain Eukaryota; kingdom Metazoa; phylum Chordata; class Aves; order Accipitriformes; family Accipitridae; genus Haliaeetus; species Haliaeetus leucocephalus. The sequence continues at coordinate 4,243,849 of NW_010973034.1, read as the reverse complement.
GAACAGTTTCCCATAAAGTCCTACTTTGCCTTTTCACTCAGTTTTCATGTTAAGTGCTCCAAAATTTAGAGAGAGCATATTTCTTAACCGGAACCCTTATCAAAGTAATCATAGTTTCCTCTATTCCAAGACATATTGCACATATTCATACTAACATAGACTGTTGTCAGCAGGTAGACGTGACCTGGATACTCCTTCTTTTGCAAATTCTTTAAGATTCCTCTTTGCTCAAATAGCTATAACCAAAAGAGGCTGCCACATGCAATTAAAGAGAACAGAAAGAAATAGCTTTCTCTATAATAAAAAAATACCATCATCACCAAAATTACAGAGAAAATATGTTTACATGAAATGATATGAAGCACAAGTGCTATTTGTCCTCCCTCAAAAAGTTTCTGCATTTTCTTTATCTAATTAGAATGTCACACTTCAAAAATCAGTGCTTCTCCAATGCTTTCCCTACTGCAGTCATGACTTTAAAGCGACATTTATTATATACTAAGCTACTACTGACGACTACCATTATTTCCCCATTCTACAGTTCAATTGCATATTCTCATAAAGCATTATCACACAAGTCTTGAGCAGCATTGTAATTTCCTCAAAATTACTGGGAATTTTGGGCAAGACTGTTTAGAGAGAATTGCTATCATTCCCACAAATATACTCATATTATTGATACAGTCTTTGCTCTCCTCTCAGACATATTAGTTCTAGTCACTTATTTCCTTCACTTACTGTAGCTGCTGCTAACAATGGCTCTGATCCATCAGTATGTGTGTTGCTACATATGGCATGGTAGTTTCCTAAAGTAAGGACATGTCCTGTATTATTCCTCTAACTTCTGAAAGTGCTTTGTAAGACAGGTGCAGATATCTGTCATACAAAAAGGTAGCAACAAGTAGAGATTATAAAGGTATGTAAAATGGCTCTGGCAATGCATTATGTTATTAGTGAGATCACCTTCCCTGTAATTTCAGACTGAGGAATTCCAGTACTAAGACGAGAAGACAGGATGCATGTTAGTGGTTGTTGTGGTTTAAGCCTAGCCAGTAACAAAGCACCATGAAGCTGCTCGCTCAGTCCTCCCCCACCCGGCCCTGGTGGGGTGGGAAGGAGAAAATATAGAGAAACACTTGTGGGTTGAGATGGGGACAGGGAGGTATCACTCATCACTTATGGTCATGGGCAAAAACTAGACTCAACTTGGGGAAAAAAAAATCAATTTAATTTGCTACCAATCAAATCAAAACAAGGATAATGTGAAGTAAAACCAAATCTCAAACCATCCTCCCTCCACCCCTCCCGCCTTCCCAGGCACAGCTTCACTCCTGGTTTTGTCCACCTCCTCCCCCCCAGCAGCGCAGGGGGACAGGGAATGGGGTTGGGGTCAGTTCATCACACGTTGTCTCTGCTGCTCCTTCCTCCTCGGGGGGAGGACTCCTCCCTCATCCCCTGCTACAGCGTGGGGTCCCTCCCACAGGAGACAGTTCTCCACAAACTTTGCCAACGTGGATCCTTCCCACGGGGTGCAGTTCCTCCCACAGGCTGCAGTTCCTCACAAACTTCCCTTCAGTCCCAGGCTGCGCCGGCGAGGGCTTTCCTCTGGCGCCGCCGCCATCTTGGGGGCATCCATCCCTCTCTCCCCGGGCTGTGGGTGGGCATCTGCTGCCCCGCTCCCCTCCGTGGGCTGGGGGAGGACAGCCTGCCGCTTCACCACGGGCTGCGGGGGCATCCACCTCCTCCCCTCCTTCCTCACTGACCTTGCTGCCTGCACAGGGCTTTCTCTCGCATCCCGCTCTCCTCCCCCGCTGCAGGTTCCCCTTCTTCAACTGTTCTCCCAGAGGGCTCCCACCATCGCTGACGGGCTCGGCCTTGGCCGGCGGCGGGTCCCACTCGGAGCTGGGGAAGCTTCTGGCAGCTTCTCACAGGAGCCGGCCCTGAGGCCCCCTCCCCCGCTACCGAAACCCAGCCACACAAACCCAAAACAACGGTAAACAATGCAAAAGGATTTAGAGCACTCGTTACTTAATATGCACCTATTGCCTGCAATTTCTAGAAATGATATACTGAAACATAGATCCAGTGCAACATAGTGTAAAAATAATAAATAACCTACTGCCATCTGCTGCTCATAAGTCTTAGCTGTCATTTGGTTATTTGGGTTTGATTTACTTTTGTATTGTATTTGGAAGAAACAATAGATTTCTGTTTCCAACATGTTGCCACAGCATACAAAAAACCCTACACAAAACAGTTCAACACCAGAATTTTTGACTTAAAGTTACTTTTCCCACAGCATATCAACCATGCTCTACTAAAAATTATGATTGCATGACTAATGCTATCATTGTTGTTTCTGAGCTTTTGAGAAATGTGTCCTATAATTTTAATAATCATTTATTCGATAACTAAGACACAAATGCTGGAGTGGCTCTGTAGAAAAGGAATAATTCATACTGTGAAAGGCATGGTCTAGAATACACAATTTTAACAACTTTTTTGGGGGCTTGGTAAATCACTTGACTTGATCTTTTCTGTCTCTGTGACTGAAAATTTGTCAGTTTGGTTAGTGATTTCCTTAGAAATAAATATCTAATTGAAATAGATATATAAATTATTGGATGTAAATATTAAAAATTTTGCATATTCATTTGCATGACTAAATGGAGTAATTTGATGAAAAATGTCCTTGGAAAAATGAAATTATTAACTATGTTATAATTATGTTATAATTTATCTTGTTTATCCTAGGGGAAAAAAAACAAAAAACCCAGCAAAACTCTATAGCCTGCATGGTTCCTATCTGCTACATTTTTAATTAGGGAATTCTTCCACAGGAGCACAGATAACTGCATTATTAAACAATTTTTGCTACCTTATCTTATTAATTATAGTCTTGAATATAGTCCATAACTCTGACCAAATGAGCATTCTGATTTTCTTGAGTTAGTGGATTGTGAGTTGCTTGCTGACCATATTTTCTAACAGCCTTGCTTAGCCATGCTTTACGGTAATGTCCTTCACCATGATGTTAATTAATACAGTGTCACTTTTTTGAACAGATATTATTAAGTATAGGCTGTCTTTTGCTGTAAGATGATGACAGCAAAGTAGTTGTTTCAGGTGCATTTTAAGTTCTCATACCTAATGCTGGAATTTATTGTAGTATAAAATAACTGCACAAGCCCTTATATTATATGGAAACAAATAAGTAGAATAATTGAGAAATCCTACCTACTACAGCTGTGTATTTAGAAGTGATTTCTGAAAGTGTTCAGTATTGACCAAGCCCTGCTACTGTTGGCCTCAATACCTTAATCAGAATGAGAATAATGTTAGGTCAATGTCACATGCTTTTCATAATCCAATAAGAGGTTTTATTTGTGCCAGTGTGTGAAAATACCACTCCAGACCATGCCCTAAAATAACACAGAAAGTCTATTCTAGAAAAAAGGTCATCTGTGTTTCTGCTGGCCCAGCTTTCAGCAGTAAATGCTCTCTGACAATGAAAGTCAGAGCTGATGGAAAGGATCTTTAAAAAAAGATATTTTGAATCTGTGAACACTGGAAAGTCTTTGAAAGAAGAAGTTTACCTAATTCCTTTGGACCATTTAGGCAAATAAGGTTAGGTTTCTGTTTCCTGAGTAGGAAATACTCATATTCTAAAATTGATTATCTCATTATTAGGAAGGAACTAGAGATTAATAACATTATTTTAGGAAAATTTAAATATATTTTGATTAAAAACCAGAAAACAATAGGCTTAGAGTCTCATAGTACCTCCTTGTCCCCAGCACCTCTCAAAGAGTTCCTAGAATTAGGCTTTTTCATGTATAATATGTAGCCACATCTCTATTGTCTACAACCTGCACACTGCACAATGTCTAGAGACTTTTCCTCTAAAAAGGAATCAGAACATAACAGAGGGTGAAAAGAACTTTATTTTCTGAATCAACATCAAATACTCCCAAACCTATTGCTGTCCAATGACAGCAGACCATGAATGCAATAATTTTGTGTAAGTTTTTTGGGTATAGCCCTCAATGCTTCTTGAACCATCTCCCCATACTCCAAAGCATGTAATTACTGTGCCATTTAGAAACATGAAAAGATTCCTAATTACATAGTTTTATAAATGTTTATTATTTATGGTCCATAGCCTAATGTTAATAGAGCTCTTATCTGAAACATGAAAAATTTTGCAATGGTGATAATTCAATGGAAAAAAAGGTTCATTTCTGAGAATGAAAGAAAAAGATACAAAAATGATATAAACAGATCATAGTCACTTCATTTGCATAATAATGCATTCAATGGCACTGAACACATAGCTTGAAATGAATCTAAGTAAAAGCACAACAAGGATAAGACGTATGTATAACATTATGTACCTTATGATGAAGGCTGCTATCTAAGCCTAGCCACATTGCATGGGCATCTATGAATCAAGCAGTAATATGCCTTGACCAACACTTCAAGAGGTGCATTGCAATCCAATATATCTTTCTTTCTATCCTTGCATACAAGATCAATAATGAGTGGCACATTTTCTTCAGTCTTTAGAGTGGTGCAAGTTAAGGACACAAAAAACTCCCCAAAGAAAGCTAAGCAAAAATTTAGTCTCCAAAATTAATATTTGATTCTTTGAAACTACAGCACTTTCTAATAATGCTGGTAAACAATTGTGGTTTAAAAAAAAAAATTATCACATGATATTGAGTTAATTAATTTTCCTCTCATTTTATCAAAAGACATGATAAGCAAACACTTTAAAATTACAAGTAGATATTTTGAATTCAGAACTTCATAAGTGTTCTGATATTGGAGGAAAAGATAAAGTAGGCAAAGGCTCACAGTTTCTGTCAAAAATAACCAAGGAGGCTACAATGGTTTTGCTGAAAGAAAATTCTAAAGTGCAAACTTCATAACACTCAAAATGCCATGACTCTCTAACAAAACTTCCAGAAATATTTCCCAGTTTTAATTAATAATGCAATACCATGGTTAACATTGAAAAAAATAATCTAAAGAGATATCAATTTTAAACATACATCAGGTATTTGGAAATTCCTGAATGCTGGACTTACACTGATGTCTTTGAAAGTCCTTCATAAACTATTGCTATCAACTAAGTCTTAGACCAATTTTTCAACTTCTACAGATGTCAGTAGCTAGATTCTGTGAGATTATGAAGACTGCAGCCCGGGGAGAACATTAAGTCTCGATTGCTGCTTTACAATATACATTTTAACAAGACTGTCATAAATCTCTCTGGTTAAAAAAACCTCCTTAAATAAAATCAGTGGAATAGTTCTAGAAAACATTTCAACTGGAGAGAAATTTTATAAACACTTTTATCCACCCAGGGAGAGTTTAATCATGTGTTTAAGTACCTAAGACACCATTTTTCATAAGTGTATGGATAGACAATTACTATCCAAATCAATGGCAAGAAACTTTGGAAACTCACTGGAGAAAATATTTGTGAAGGCCTTTAAATAAACCCATTCAGAAGTTATCTATTTTTTTATCTTCTCCCCCCCCCCCCCCCGAAAACAAAAAGGCCAACAATTTAAACAAAGCTTGCAACAAAAAAAGTTTCAGGAAATTGTAAGAAATTAAGTGCTCTATTTTATTTTGCAGTACCATTTTGTTTCATTTCAAGGTTGGGATTTTAATCTAAATTTCTTATCCATGGTGCCAGCTTTCTGTTCATTCTATTGATTTATGTTAGTCCTCTTGTCATCAAAATCAATAACTTGCAACTGGATTTTGCACAGCTATTGAAGTCCTTGGGAAACCCATTATATAGTGAAACATGGGAAGTACTGTGTGATTTTGAAAACTAAAATTGCAGAAAGAATGAAACCTATAATTAAAAAGCAATTTAATTGGAGTCTAATAACAAGAATATATACTACAAACTTAGCAGCCAAAAACCAGTAGAGAAATAGAGAGGTTTGTTCATCAGCCACCTGCTAATAACTTGTACACAATCTAGAAAGAAACTTGAACACTGTGCTCAGTTCTGGTTGAAGGTTTAGGGAAAAGAAGATCAAACTCAAAAGAGTGCAAAAAAGCTGCTGGGAAGCCCAGAGGAATTAGATCACAGGATACAGAAGACGACTGAGAAAAGAAAAGATCTACTTGTCCATAATTGGAAAATAGATATAAAATCAGACAAAAAGTCTCTGTACAGGTACCTCAGAAGGCGAAAGGTAAGAGAAATGCTAGATAAACTCTAGAACAATATTTGGCCCAACATGTGCACAAAGGCAAAGGAGAATACGTTGATGATGGTATTTAAGCTTGGAATTAAATAAATGTTCCCAATAAAACAGCAAATTTTTTTAAGGAAGGTTAGTGAAAAATTACTCTGTATTCAAGAACAGAGACAAATACTTCTATGATAGATTATACAGTGTGGCAAGTGATTGACCTCCATGTGTCAAGAGATTTTTCAAACCCTTTGTTTTTACAGTGTGTATTTTACAGTTCCGTTTACTAAAGTATTTTAGCACTAGCCTGCTATCAAACTCATTGCCGTCCTCTGAACTGTCAAGGCAAAGAAAGATAACAAAATACACAGAGTCCAAATACAGACAATCAAAGTGGGGGCCACCAGAACTACTGAACAATTCATTCTACAAACTGACCTTGAAGAAATCAGTGAATTTCTTTCTCAGGTACAGGGCAATGCTAATTTATTTCAAAGTGCCTAGTTAATAGAAGTGCTAATGAAATGCATTGCGTATAATTTTCACAGCTATTGTTATTGCGGTAGTGATTCAGCATTTCTTCTGAAAGACAGATATTTATTAAATAAAATAGGCAGAGACTAAATGTTAAAGTCATATAAATGTCCAGGCAGAGGGAGTCAATCTTTATCCAAGGCTCTATTATTCAAAATTAAGCAAGTAGATTAAGTAAATTAATTAATCGTTGATTCAACATGAACATGATGAAGTCCTTTGTCAGAGCCATCTAGAGTACCTAAATTTTAAACATGATATATAATAAATTGAAACTAATGCAACACAGCAGGGGTGGAGTGTAGGAATTAGTGAGTATGCGTAATGGCTTGTCCTGGAGGAATACTCCCTCCTACAGTCTGTGAAGCAGACCATGGCATGTGACTTTGAAATCCTGAAGTAGCAATGTCTAGCAATATTTGAAATGTACTTTTTTCTAGAGTCCTGTCAGATTGCTTAGAACAAGCTAATGAAAAAACAAGAAGTCTGAGTATCTCACTTGAAACTTTGCATTACTTCTCATCTCTGTTTTACTACTTAATGGTTATTGTACCCTGAAGCTGGTTGGATCAATTACTACAGAATTTTTTCATCTCTTGACACTTTGAGGGGTTCTTTTGGAAACTGTTTGATTGTCCAAGACTTTAATCTTTATATTGATGACCCATCTGCTTAGGGAGTTTGCAGTTGTCTCACAGCACTGAAATACTGAGCTTTTTTCCCAGCTCATTAACTTTTCTGCTCACACACACAGCCCAATAAAGATTAGTACCAACATGTTAGGTTTCACCTCTTTTTCCACCCCCACTTTCTTTCATCTTTTTTTTTCCCTGAGAAAATGTTATATCAGTCATTTTTATTTATTTCCATTCTACTTCAAATTACTTTTTTCCCCAATATATTTTCACTGCCTGTTGGTCCAGTAGGTAGTGCCCTCTGCTACACACACCTGCTTCTCACTGCTCATTCACAAATACTGAATTTTAATTCATGTCTTTCTCAGATTTTCATGATTTAACACAGCTAATGTATATTAATGATTTTGTTTCTTTATTCTAACATTATTCACTTTTATATTTATTTACTTCCATTATTTTGGGACCTTGGGAGCTGATGCTGAATCATCTGATTTCACTGGAGGTCCTTGAAGTCTTAAGAGATGCATTTATGCCAAGATTAATTCTAAGTGGGTCATACAGTTAATCTTCAGAATAAGATTATTATAAAAACAAAATTCTGTCTCCATTTTTCCCTTGACTTCATAGAGAAAAAGATGTAGAGCTCATAAAATGGTGTGGTATCCTTGGGAATACATTTCTATTAGAGTTCTCAAATTGGAGTTGTTTAGATACCGTTATGAATTATGAACTGATTACACTGACTTCATGTTTGCCCTCAAGCTGAAATTCTCCAATTATCTGCAATGAGCATATCTTGGCTCACTCTGGCTCAAGTGAGGCAGCCAGTTCCCCGACAGGGAACCTCAGGCATGAAAATGGGCTTTGGTTTGCACTGGAGCTCAAATTCAAGGGAGGAATCCAACCTGCTGTAGGAGCTTGGGAAGAGTTATCAGACAGTAGTATACACAAACATATTTACAACACACTCAACAAAAGGCATTTCTAAATGACTTAGAAAAGGGGAGAGACCCTGGAATTTGGAAATGTTGCACAACATCTTCCATTTCATTTTCATTGCACCGTGCCTGAAGTTCTGAAGCATGAGGTATTTTTTGGTTTGGTTTTTTTTTTTTTCCAAAACATGGGTTTTGATATGTCCTGCATTTGACTGGGATAGTTTCAGAAGTTTCAGAAGAAGCTGGGAGGGGGCATAGCCAGGACAGCTCACCTGAACTAGCTAAGGGGATATTCAATACCTTATGATCTCATGCTCAGTACACAATTTGAAAGCTGGCTGGGGGGTGCAGGAATTGCAGCTTGGAAAGGGACTGAGCATCGGGTTCTGGGTGGTGAGCAATTGCATAATGCATCATTAGCTTTACATATTCTTTTATTACTATTATTGTTATTTTTGTTTCTTGTCTCCTTCTGTTGTCCCAGTAAACCGTCCTTATCTTAGCCCTCAATGTTCTACTTTTTTTTTTCTCCCAGTTCTCCTCCCCATCCCACCGCAGGAGAGGAGTGAGCGAGCAGCCACATGGTGTTTTGTTGCAGGCTGGGCTTAAACCACAACATGATAAAATATAACAGCAGACACTTTTGAGAACTTAGCAGCACACATTTTTTCATTGTAAGATCTTTGCTTTCACTTACAGTAATGACATGCATAATATCTTACATAATATACAAATTCTTCTTAATAATTACTTGCAAAAGAAAATTATAAAATCAAAAAATATTGCACGTTTGTTCTCAAGGGCTCAATACTACTTTGCTTGCCATTTCTGACTTTTTAAAACTGTAATTTTGTCCATTACTGATAAGAATAGGCATCTGTATGAAGACTGGTCAAAAGTTTCATATGCTAACCACATGATACAAAGTAAATTGTCATCAGTAAACACCAAAAAGAATGTGCTGAGGAATGTAGAGTGGGAAATCAGCTAAAGAGCTAACCATTATCCATCACTCCCAATTGTACAATTACTGTGTTGGTAATTTTTAAAGTGTATTTTCTTTCTTTGGCGGGGGTGGGGGTGGGGTGTTCATCAATCCATCTGCCTTATGTGGATTTCCAAAGACATATCAAAGTTTCCAAATTAACTCAATGAGTGCAACTTGAACAATATTGTGAGCTGATGTGCTGGGTTGACCTTGGCTGGAGGCCAAGTGCCACCAAAGCCGCTCTACCACTCCCCTCCTCAGCTGGACAGGGGAGAGAAAAAATAACAAAAGGCTCATGGGTTGATATAAGGACAGGGAGAGATCACTCACCCATTACCCTTATGGGCAAAACATACTCAGTTTGGGGAAATTAGTTTAATTTATTACCAATAAAATTAGAGTAGGATAAAGAGAAATAAACCCAAATCTTAAAACACCTTCCCCCACCCCTCCCTCCTTCCCAGCTCAACTCCATTCCTGATTTCTCCACTTCCTCCCCCCCCAGCAGCACAGGGGGACGGGGAATGGGGGTTGTGGTCAGTTCATCACACGTTGTCTCTGCCGCTCCTTCCTCCTCAGGGGGAGGACTCCTCACTCTTCCCCCTCTCCCCCATGGTGTTCCTCCCATGGGCTGCAGTTCTTCACGAACTGCTCCAGCGTGGGTCCCTCCCACGGGCTGCAGTCCTTCAGGCACAGACTGCTCTAGCGTGGGTCCCCTGCAGGGTCACAAGTCCTGCCAGAAAAACCTGCTCCAGCATGGGCTCCTCTCTCCACGGGGCCACAGGTCCTGCCAGGAACCTGCTCCAGCACGGGCTTCCCACAGGGTCACAGCCTCCTTCAGGCATCCCCCTGTTCCAGTGTGGGGTCCTCCCTGGGCTGCAGGTGGAGATCTGCTCCCCCGTGGAGCTCCCTGGGCTGCAGGGGGACAGCCTGCCTCACCAGGGTCTTCCCCACGGGCTGCAGGGGAATCTCTGCTCTGGTGCCTGGAGCATCTCCTCCCCTCCTTCTGCACTGACCTGGGGGTCTGCAGGGCTGGTGCTCTCATATATTCTCACTCCTCTCTCTGACTGCAATTTATGTTGCACAGTTTTTTCCCCCGTCTTAAATCTGTTCTCCCAGAGGCACTACCACCATCATTGATGGGCTTGGCCTTGGCTAGTGGTGGGTCTGTCTTGGAGCCGCCTGGTATTGGCTCAGACATGCAGGAAGGTTCTAGCAGCTTCTTACAGAAGTCACCCCTATAACTGCGCCCCCCCCCCCGCCCCC
>NW_010973034.1:4212851-4233254 GCF_000737465.1 Haliaeetus leucocephalus | reverse complement strand
CCCCCCTAACCCCCCCCCCCCCCCCCCCAAATCTTGCCACACAAATCCAGTACAGCTGATTATAAAAAACTAAGAGGAAATAAACTCTCTTTCAGACTCTAAGGTTAGTTTTCAGCTAAAGACAGGAGAAAAAATCCACACACTCTAGGGCTTCACTGCCCAGTTTATTCAGACCTCAGTGCCATCGTTACAGATACATATTCAGGTCTATTCATTCTTCCACTGTCTGAAGCACAGTAAACAGGTGATGCTCACCCACCACACAATGTGGAGGAGTGGGACGATATCCTGCCACTGCTCACAAATGTAAGTAAAAGGCCTTTCAGTTGAAAACAAAGAAAAGGTAAACAAATATGCTTCACACAAACACCATGAGATAACTTCTTCTCAGTCACTGACAGGCAGAGGCAAGAGGAGGATTTGTAATTTGAATTAATTTGGTCTCGAGGGTGTTCCCAGTATGGTGTAACTACACTAAAGATTCACAGCATACGACTTTGGAAGCTAGTCTTGTTCAGTGCAGTGATGAGATGTGAGCTACTACAAAAGGTGATTTTGAATATTCTGCTCTAAACAGCACTCTAGAGCACCTCCATTCACTCTCTGGCTATTATGCTAGATACCAGCTGCCTTGTGTATTGCTCTTTTCTCATGGCAGATGACAATGTAATCAGTAAGCCTTTGCTTGCTATGACTCAGTGAGATGAAGCATTTGGCAAAGCAACATTCCTAGCACAGAGTCACATATTAATGAAACCATTCTTCATTGCTACCTATCTGTATCAGAATTAGGTCTTTGCATAGGAGGAAATAGCTTTGCACAAGTGAAGAAATTAAAGCAGCTCCAGTTTCTCTTTACAGTCTTCAGTTATGATATTATCACAACTACACCCTTCATCCCACTTTTACCACCACTTTTATGCAGCCCTTGTGCTCTGCTTTCTCCATGGGTGTTTAAGGCAAGGGGGTTACAATCTTATCCTGCTCTTCACTGTTGGGGAAAATACTCCATTTGGTACTCCTCTTTGCCCTTTCTTTTAAAGAAAAGCAAAGCAAAGCAAAATGAATAACTGCAAAAAGCTCCTAGCAGACCATCACTGTAGTCCTTGCCCTTTTTGAATGTGTGTGTGGGGGGGGGTTGTTGTGAGGTTGGGGGGGACTTAGGCAATATGAAGAATAAGTCGACCATCACTGAGAAGGAAATTAGCATTATCCTTACATTTGGGATTCAGAGAGGGAAGGGAAGCAGCAGTGACAGTTAACAGAGTGGCACTCCATAGTACCTGTGTATACCCAGAGCATGTGTTCAAAGCAAGCTCTGGCTACATGTGGATGTACAGATCAGATTAAGTAATGCCTTGGCTATGCTTTAACAACAAGGGAAAGAGATAGGAACCCTGCTGGGAATGAAGACAGAAAGTCTTGCCACAGTTCTGCTGACTTTCTTTTATTATTTACTTTCGGGATCACCATGACCCTGATTGTGTGTGGAGTTCATAATAATGCTTCAGCTTCACCACACACTCCTGAAGGGAAATAGCATTTCCTGCTGGTTGCAGAGGACACTCAGTGAATGCAGTTGTACTTTCTCTCTCACAGTTTTGCTGCCTATTTTCAGCCTTCTTTGCAGTTCCAGCATTCAAAAAGACTCATACATTTTGACACACATGGGGAAGGCATGTTTATTTAAATTCTGATTTTATACATTTACTGAATGAATAAATAGCTAGTGGGAAAGCAAAGGTAATTTTACCTTCTCACACTAAAGAATTTTCTTGCTCCTTTACCATATATGAAACACTACTACATTTATTAATGAATTCTATTAATCATTAAAACCAAGAAATAAACTAAATTCATATAGCCTCACTAAATAGCATCTCACATTGCTACTTCTGTAAATAGTGTGTTAGGCTAGATGGACCACTGATCTCACCAAGAGGGAGATTTCTTATGTTCTTAAATCCTTTGGATTTTTATTGACTCCAGGGGAGAACTATTGGGAGTTATAGTCAAAAAACTGCATAAAGGAATTTTTTTACTGGTATGTTAAAAGTTTTATGAATTTAACAACATTTAGAGACTGCAATATATATATATATGTATATATATATATATTCACTTACAAACTACTGACATGCTAATCAAATGCCTTTTTGTAATCCCTAAAACAAGACAAAACAATATCAATATCTACTCTAAAAATAGAAATAAGTTTACCTCAAACTCTGAAAAGCAATATAATTGAACTACCTTGAAAAGAGTTTTTCCAAAACATGACTATTGGTTCATATGACAAGCTTAACCAGGACCCAGGTGATTTCTTGTACTCCTGAGTATGTCCACACACAGTTAAACACCTTATGAACTGTAGTTGCGACAGGGTAGTCATCACTACTCTGTTATTCCTGCAAATTACATGCCTCAAGTTGGGCAGTCTCATCATGAGGTATCTCACTTAGAAGTTTTTTCCTGCTCCTTTAAATGAATTGTTGCAGAATTGGGCTATTAACATAGTGCTTCTATTTATGTAATATAATGTGTATTACTATAATGACTATAATGAACACTCTACTAAACCTAAATGAATAACTGCCTTTGATCCAACTTAATGGTCATTTTGCTTTATCACAATTTGGAGAGGATCCTATTTGGTGTTGTTGATTGTGACCATCAACAAGAGTCAAACACTAGGAACATTTGGAAATCTGTGTGTACAAACTGTGTGACCATCTGCTTGCTTAAATTATATGAGAAGACAATAATTATATGAGAAAAGAGCCAGTTTGCTGCCTGAGAAATCATGAAAATGTGGGCGCATCATAGATATACAAATGCAAGCTCATATTTTGGAACAGCATGTTAGGCAGCATGTGTTCGAAGTGGTAGATATGCCCCAGGTCCACTGCAAACATGAGGGGTCATTCATCAGTCTTGCTACTTACAGTCTGTGGAGTTCAAAAAATATTCATCTATATTTTTTCAGCTAAACTTTTCTTTATATAGGGCTCTCTTCCTCCACTCTCTGGTCTGCTCCCTCACCACACAAGCCAGCAGCACAAATAATAACTTTGATTTTCTTGATGCTTTGGGTCTCGACTTCCATTTACTGTGAATCCTCCCCAAACCATAGAGGGAAGCACTTATTGCTCCATCTACCTTAGAGGACAATATTATATTCAGATGCCAGCAGAGGAAGAAGGTATTTCAGATCATCCTGAGCTGGATATGTTTACAAGTGTTTAATAATCTTCAACAAATATTTCTTCTCTAGTATTCACTACTTCCCCTTAAACTCATGGAGGTGTGGTACTTATATATACCCACAGATCTTTAAAGATTTTCGGATTCAAAAGCCATAAGAAGTTATTTCTGATGAGAAGATAATTCGCAAAGATGTGAAGCTACATATAATCTTTAAGATACGGATTGCTTTGAGATTGGCAAATTCAGCAATACTTGTTTACTAGGTTGTATTGTAACTATGCCAGAAACATTAACAGCCTCTCTTCCTTCTCAGATAACAGATACAAGCACCCAACTAACTGCTGGCAAGATTTTGAGACTTCATGTTTTATTCTTTGAATAGTGTTGAAGATATATTATTCCCTTCCAAAGAATGTCAGATTTATAAACCAATCATTGCTGGATTAGGCAGTATCTGCATTTTGTTTATAAGATTTCCAGACTTGATCATCTTCATGCTAGGTGAAGGATTACCTCATAATAGTAGCATAAGTTTCTGAAGACAGAATTGTTTGCAGTGACTTTCAGGACTTATTTCTAGCAATCAGTCATTTTAATGGATACATTATGAGCCATTTTAAACATTTAATGCATTTGAGATACAGAATCCTGTCTCTTCTGCGTGGACTATACTCCAGCCTCAAAGGACAGTACTGGAGCGCAGACTGACACCTAGAAATCCTTATTTCTGTAGAACATAGAGTGAGACTTCAGACTGTATGTGTGTATGTGTGTGTCTATACAGCATACAGTTTTATTACAGTTAAGCCTCAGCAAAAAAGTAACCAAGAAACTGTGTGTGGGACAGAGTTATAGGCTCTACAGCAGTATACTGCACTGAGCTTAGTTCTAAGCAAACATCTTAATTATTTTGCAAAGTGTGATGCACAAATTATCCCTGTAATCCAATGCAGAAATTCACTTCTCCTAGGAAAATCATCATCAGCATCCCTGACAAGGGATTGCTTCCGTGTTTAGGAGATGTTCTAGCTTTTATAACTCTTTCGGTTAATATCAAATAGGCAAAGTCTGAGACAGTGTCAGGGACACACTGATAACATCCTGTCGGTCTGATCTACCTACTACATGTTTTATTAAGAAATCCATATCTGCTGGATGCAGACAGAGAACAATGTAATTGCATGCATGGTCTAAAACAACATTGGAGATGTTTACTGATCTGTGGCTTTGATGAAGACTGAGAAGCAAAGAATGGTGGGACTATTATCACGCAGTGATATGGTCACCAGGGTGGCTGCACAAGCCACCTCCCCAGAATAAACTTTGCCCCATTCCTTCATTTCACAGTCACATCCATGAAAGAGGTTCTGCCAGAACTGGGTGCTATTAGAAATCTGACTCATTCTGCCTCCCACCATTTGCAGCATTTGTTGATCAGCCGACAGTGCTGCTGCAGAGGTTTGTGAGACAGTTATGAAGCAGACTGCACTCAGCAGTGAGGATTGATAGCATACCAAGAGTAGGCTATATGTGAAAGGGTTTCATGAATTATGCAGGGCCTATCATAGTACATATGTGCCCATGATCTCTCCTTTAATGGTGCTGATGAGAAAAATGCCTATGAGAGCGGATATCTGTTGGCTGCCATGATCAACTGTGAGAAGGATGTGAGAAGCCAGAGAGTTCCCAAAACCTGGCTGATCCGCCTGTGCCCTGGCTGATGAAGTATGGTCCTGATGTGAGAGCACCTGGCAGAAGGAGGTTTAATTGCACACTAAGCTGCAATTAATTGCAGGATGGTTGTAAAATGTGCATTTGGGCAATTACAGGCAACTTGAGGCTGCTTACACAACTGACTGAATGCAAAAGAGTAGAATTGCCATGTGTTGCAGGGGAGTCCTTTGCACCGCATAACATTTGCAAGAAAGAGGTGGTGAGCATTTCCCAGGAGTGGGTTGATGCCAGTGTTCATTTACACAGAAGGAGGAGGCAGCCAGAAAATGCACCTGTGATAACAGGGTCTGACTCCAAGAAAACAAAAGAAATAATGGGATGCCGTATGTGCCCACATGCTTGTTTTGCAGATCAAATTATCATAACAATGTAAAATGTTGGCCAGGGAGGAGCTGTCATAATGGATAATGCAACTTCAGCAATGTATCTCTGACTTGACAGATTGCTTTTGGGGGTTCTTTTTTGTTGTGGGATTTTTTTTTCTCTCTCTTTCTTCTTTTTTATTTTTAAATAGGGCTGAAGTAGTCAAATGTATGTAAGAATTTATTAAAGGAAGAATTTTATTTTAATTAATGCTTCCTTAGTTATATTCCTTATTTCCAAGTTATAAAATGCAACAGTACAGCCAACAGTTTACATTCACAGAGAAAGTAAGCAATCACATTGAAATAAAAGCAAAAAACCACTTCTCATTTGAATCCCTTCTTATTCCACCCTGCAAAATAAAACTAAATAAATGCATAAAAAAGTCAGGATAGGAAGTGCAGACAAAGCTATCAACCAGCTGAGCAGCAAAGGGCAGCAACAGATTGGGAGGAGGGAATATCATTTGCAAAACTGGTAGATTAAAATGATTACGCCTTGAGTAAATACAAATCCTACAAGAGCTCTCTCTATGCTTTTGTCACATGCAGTCATGTGGTTCTAAGTATGCTCTTCCTCCCTCTTGCCGCACTTTCCATGCAGTGAAGGAGTACCTGTGTTTTATGTTCAGTGAGGTGCTGAGCTGACCTTACCTGCAAAGTCTGCGGGTGAGGAGAGGCAGCAAATGTAGGTTTTGCGTGTCAGGTAGCTGCTCCATCACCTCCCCATACTAAATTTGCTGTTTATGTTGCAGCTTTCTGTCATGCTCCCTTGTGGCAGCAATGTGCCAATAATAGCGCACCTTCTTCATCCACCTGATTTTCTCCAGAAACTTATTTGTTTTGCTGTCAAGCTCTCTCTAATGTTGCAGCACTTGGTTTCTGGCTGTTTTTCTTTTGTCCTGATGATCCCCACATCTCTTGCTGGCAGCTGATAGGGGTCCCCCTGGGCAAGAGGTCCCTCAAAGCAAAGAGATGGTGCTTATTTTTCTGTCTATCAAGAGGAAAAGAAATTCTCACACACCTGGAGCATCTTATATCCCTCTTGAAGCATCCTCAGAGAATGTTTCCTATTTAGCTTTGGTGCAAGAAAAGACATTTGGAGGAAAAAAAGAGTTACTTCTTTACCCACATTTGCATACACATTTGTACCATCATACCATTGGTAACAATCTTTGCTTTGTGGCTTTTCAGGGACATGTCAAAATAAACCCTGTGGGTTCCACAGGAACGTCAGAAAAACATTTTGACTGCACATTGTGATAGTTACGCACTGCAAATAAATAAAGAATGAAGATTTGACTATCAGTCCTTCCACAGTTTCCCCCTAACCCATAAGCCTGCTTTTTCTTGCTGTGACAGCAAGGTAACAGAGGAAGAGAGCACACATTTCCTTTCCCTTCCCAGCACAGCATCACAGAGTAGCCATACAGGTCTCATTATTTAAAAAGAGACTCTTTCACCATGAGCAGAAAAAGACCTCATATCCTATTTCATGCTTTTAAGACTTTTTACAAGTCATTGGGTTGGCCAAAAAATCCAGCCAGAGGCCTGTTAGCAAACGCTGGGAATCATAGCTTGCAAATAAGTAATTTGACCACTTGACCATAAAAGTAGTTATATTCAAGCAGTTAAAGAAAATGATTTTTTTCTTGAATAAGGCCTTCTTACAAAAGCTTTGCTCTCAATACAAATATTCAGTCTTGCCCTAGGGATTATGGAGACATTTGTTGGAGCTCTCAGTAAGAGGTTTTACCTTACAGAGGAGGTGCAACTACATTCCCAGTCCTGCAATCAGCATTTCGTATTGCTTAAATAGAGTGGCTTGTTGCCAGGCTTTCTTTACTAGCTTTTCTGAATTACACTTTACCACATTTTCTCAAATGGTGACAGCAAGTGCCACAGGAGTACTAGAGGGTGGACATCAATTTCTAGCATGCCAGCAGGATCACATAAGCTGTTTTCTTATTGCTGAGGAGACAGCCTGGGAGGAAGAAATCCTTAGCTCAGGGCTACAGCTCTGTCTCCCTGCCTGGACAGTATTTAAATATCCTCACACTGGGTTTTGCTACATCGAGGGAGGAAGGTTTCAAGACACAAAAACTGATTTATTTATTCCTTCTGAATGAGAAGTGTTGAGCTAAAAATTGCTACAGAATGGTTTAAAAACATAAAAAACTCAATTAAATACATCTTTTGGAGTTGGTTTTTTTTTTTTTTTTTTTAAATCAAACAATTACCTTAAGTATTATACCTTTATTTAAAAGACATGCATTCTTCACTGGCAGTATTCTGATCTGATTATCTGAGTCATGCAGCATTTAGCACATTTCTACTAACTTAGTTAATTTCTGTCCTTTATCTTCTGGAATTTATTCCAGGTCCACAAGTAGAATGAACATTTTTCCCCACCAGAGTGTTTACTGAATTATAACATGAACAGCCACACATACTGTAGCTGTGAATGAATGGATTTTTTTTCCACCCTCTCTTCTGTACTATTTTTTGACAAGCAATTCATTATTTGATCTTCAACTTAGCCCCTGAATCTGTTATTTTGGTAGAATGTCTGTCTGCTTTTAAAGCAGGAAAAAAAAATCACAAATAACTTTGAGATGTCCTACTATTTGCACATTATTTGCAGATACAGAGGTAATATAGGTTGTCTTTTCAGAAAAAAAAAAAAAAAAAGGATTTTCATCTCTCGTTGGCCAGGCAGTTAAGAAAATATACAATCTGACTTGCCTTATTTAGTAGAACAAATTCACTTTCTAGTTTACATATGTACAGGCAAAGCACTTTTTCGACATAGAAATATTACCTGATATTTATTCTGGACATTTCCCTATTTTGAGCAATTTGAATAGTACTTTCTGGAACAACCTGACTTTTACAAATATACAGTGTAAAAGATATGAAAGCCATCCCAGAGAAAGCATCTTATAAGGATATAGGAAGCATTAAGATCCAGCGTAAATGAATAACAGCATTCTCTCCTTGATTCAGAAGACAACTTTTCCCTTTCCAAATCTCCCTACTGTATTGGATGTGAAAGTCAACTCTGCTTTTCCATGCACCTTTTTGTGCTTCTACAACTATTCTTTATTGCCTATTTCAGTTGTATTATTTGGAATGCAATTGAACACGACTTGTCCAATTATCCATAAAGAACCCTGTATATTTAAGGATCTCAAAAGCCTCGTAGCAGCAGTTCTTTAATGAAAAGCCTGGAACACAAAGCTTTTTCCATGACCAAAAGGAGGCAGTCACAGAAACATATTTTGAAATCTTGCCTGGATTCGTAAGTGGGGATTTAAGCATCAAGGAAATATGTGTTGTTGAGGCAAGATAAGGCACCTTTTAATTGAAGACACCCATTTATAAAACAAAATTAATCAAACTAGTAACTGCAAGATTCACAGTGAACAAGTGAATGAAGAAGGAATCTGTAGCTTTACTAGTGAGGCAAAAAGTGGCTTTTAAGCACCAGAGACACTTTCAGGGATTTAGATATAAATCTCAAGAAGAGATAAATGTCTTTGAGCTTTCCTTTATAGATGGGCATCTAAATTCCCTATTCAAGGGAAAAAAAAGAGTCCTTTCTTTCAAAAGGATGATGTGCAGTCCCTTTAGTATATGATATACCATTTTCACAAGGAGTAGGAAAAAATATTTCAGTTGAAGAGAGAACTGTGTGGCTTTTCTGACTAATATGTAACTGGCTTTAAAATATGGGGGGTTCTGCACGGGGGAAAGGAGACCTTCCCAGAATATAGCTTCATGCTTCCTTAAAGGTGGGCTTTAAACCCAAAATTTCTATACTAGATTGCTCTAGCACCAGTCCACTTTGTAAATGGAGAACTCTTCTTCTGTCTTTTGCACAGGACTGTACATCCATGGAGAAGCTCCATCAGACAAATCTCTGCAAATAAAACAAGAAAAGAAATACGTATTCATAACTCTTATTCAAGCGTAAGCATGAATTAAGTAAGTGTGTAATTAGCTCCTGGCCACAATATCACTGTATCCAGCACAGAGCCAAGTCTAAACCAATTAGTCTTGTTAAGAGGCAGAGTACACTACCTCTAAAAGTGGAGTTAATATTGTTCCTTGATATGCTTTTACCCCATGGAGATATGCTAGATCCCAGAGCAGGATGAGGGATCACTACAGCATTGCCCAGCAAACACAAGCACATCCCAAATTCTTCTTGTAAAACTAGCCCAATAAAACAGCCCAGTTTACTTAATTGAAATTACCTTTTGTGGAAGAAAGAGAGGAAAAAGTATCTCACAACTCTAAGCTGTCTGCAGTCAGCTATTTCCAAAAAGCTTAAAAAGTCCAAGTATGAACCATATCCCACCCATGCAACATACAAAGGATTGATGTATATTCTTTTGAAGAGAAGAAAGGGAATACACTGTGGAAGTTACAGAAGAATTTTCTTAAAATTGCAATAGTGTTCTCCATTTCATTGAGATAATTAAGCTAAAATTATCTTTAGAAAAGCAATATCCGTAATTGTGTGGAAGGCACCATAACAAAAGGTAATTCATTTCACAATGCAGACTCATTGAAAGCAATACTCTGAGATGAAATAAGACTGTACACAGCAAATAACAGGAAATCTTTCTAAATGCAATTTTTCTGAATACTGGAGAACTATTAGCTCCTTGTTATCGCCGAAGTTCAAAATGTGCTAAACACTTTGCTTCACAGACAAGAAAAGTCCCACTACTTAGAAATATTAAAGCCATAGACAGTGAATTCACTAATCATAGAATCATAGCATATCTCAAGTTGGAAGGAACCCATAAGGATCATCGAGTCCAACTCCCTGCTGCTCACAGGACTACTTAAAACTAAACTGTGTGACTAAGAACCTTATCCAGATGCTCCTTGAACTCTGACAGACTTGGTGCCGTGACCACTTCCCTGGGGAGCCTGTCCCAGTGACTGACCACACTATCAGTGAAGAATCTTTTCCTAACGTCCAACCTGAACTTCTCCTGACACAGTGTCGTTCCATTTCATTGCATCCTGTCACTGTTCACCAGAGAGAGGAGATCAACACCTCCCCCTTCACTGCCCCCCTTGAGGAAGATGTAGACTGCAATGAGGTCACTCCTCAGTGATGAGGTCACCCCTCAGCCTTCTCTCCTCCAGTCTGAACAATCCAAGTGACCTCAGCCACTGCTTGTAAATCTTGCCCTTGAGGCCTTTCACCATCTTGATGTCCCTCGTCTGGACACACTCTAATAGTTTGATGTCCTTCTTATATTGAGCCACCCCAAACTGCACACAGTACTGGAGGTGGGGCCATACCAGTTCAGTGTAGAGTGGGACAATTACCTCCCTCAACCAGCTAGCTCTGCTGTGCTTGACGCACCCCAGGACACAGTTGGCCCAAAAGGCTGCCAGGGCACACTTAACTCATATTCAACTTGCCATCAACCCAAACTCCCAGATTTCTTTCCACGGGGCTGCTCTCCAGCCTCTCATCCCCCAGCTTGTATGTATGACCAGGATTATCCCATCCCAGGTGGAGAATTTGGCACTTGCTCTTGTTAAATTTCATACAGTTAGTGATTGCCCAGCTTTCTAGTCTATCCAGTCTAATATTAGTACACATGTTTATTCTAATCTTTTTTAAATTTTATTTCTAAATTTCACTTCTATAGCAGGTAGTATAGCTATTTTGCCTCCTAAGAAAAACATTTTTAGCTGCAGTAAAACCTTTCTTGTTACATGAATAAGTACAGTTTCAGTGATTTTATTTTTCCCTTCTGCTTCTCCAAAGCTGAGTGTCTTAAAAAAATTATTTTCTTTTCCATGCTTTGACAGAAGGGTACTCTAACAGCGTGGAGCCAGCACCATGAAGCTCACCACTGGCAGAGGAGCACTGGACCCCTCGGGACTGCAAGCAAAGCAGCACAGGTCGCTGCCAGTCACAGCAGCAGCCAGCTCAGCTTGTAGCTAAAACCACTCTGTGCTTGCCAGATGTGGTCACAGCCTCAGCACTGAGAAAAGCAGCCGTTGGTGTTGGTACAAACTAACTCAGAAGGTGATTTATTTTGAGGTGACCACTGAGGCTCAGCTAGGTGGGATGCCACTGCAGCTCTTGTTTATCACATGAATGGAGCGAGCAGACTAGAGTGGTTGCAAAGATTTCACCAGCTTCCCATGTGTGGCAAAGGTCCACCTGACAGTGGAGGACAGAGGCAGAGCATGTGTGGGATGGTGTCATTTTATTAAAAAAAAAATAAAAATGAGTTGAATATGTGTTTGTTTTTTTTATTTTAAATTTAATCTGTAGTAGATAAATCTTACAAAGTTACATTTCTTAAGCACTTTGTTTACTTCCTGAAAACAGTGAAAAGTCTCTTTTCTGATGGATTTTATTGTTAAGACTTTTAGAAATTAGTCTCTGTCAGTGAGTTGCATCAAAAGGTGCAACTTACTGATACCAGAGGTGGGTATAAGTCAAATGTTGAAGTCAATATAAGTTCACAGAAATCAGTGTCTATGGTACTATATCAATTAGTTCTAATAGAATGTAAATAAGGATATAGAATACATGTGCATACACTAAAATACTCTCAGAAGAAAAAAGTCTTGTCTTTCTGATCCACATGCAGCAACCCATGTGAGCAGATATGTCTGCTGTCAACACTGAAGATCAATAAATTTGTATTTATTTCAGTTGGTAAGCACAGAGCCATTTCCAAAGCTAGTGACCCTCCACCCCAAACGTAAAATGGGACTGAGCTCAGATGCTTCCTCAGCACAGTGGAGGCCAGCTGGTGTGGAAAAAGGGGCAGCCTCTGTCCCCATGGTGGCATCTCACATGGTCCAAAGTAAAGTTCAGAAAATGAGCAACCACCGAGATACAGCTATTTATCAACCTGCAATGCAGTAGCTGGCCTATTTATATTTCCCAATTAATAAGAGTGAATTGTTGTAGGCTATCCCCAAGAGACAGAGAAATAAGTCCTGGAAACCAGTTTTATATCTTGGTGCACCTGCCTGGCCAGATGCATCTGGTAGAAAGTTTTCCCAGTCACTAGGGCTGCGTGACTTACTAACAGGGGCTACTGAGGGGATGACCATCATACGGTGAGTGTCAGTAGTCTAGGGTAAGCACACATCTCTGTCTCACCTTTCAATTTTTTCTTAATTTTTTTATTTATCCAGGTAGATAAATAAAATTTATTTTAAAACCATTTTTTTCTTAATGCTTTTTTACGTTTTTATTTATCCAGGGGAATAAATGAGAGAAAGAAAGATCCTTATTTTTTCACAGCAACTTGTTAAATACTAAATGAACAGTACCTCAGCATTTGTAGAGTAATTCAAAAGGTGTGAAACCAAACCTACTAGTTTCATGGAAATACTGCAGTCAGCATCTCCTTAGTAACCATCGCACCGTAAATTCTTTCGCAGATAGCCAGACTTCTCCCCATAACTGCAGAGCAGCCAGCACGGAGCCCCTCCACAAGTCACCAGAGAGACCCTTGCGTACACAACCAAAGAGCTGTTCTCTCCCACCAAAGATACAAATGCCTCAGTATTCCAGGTTACATGCAGAATACCCTTCTGCAAAATACTGGTTATCAGATTCATAATATGTAGCTCTTACCCACTGCTGAAAAGATTCAATCTGAAGCTATTTTGCTGGAACAGCTTCCTATCCTCATCTTACCCTAAACCACAGCCGGTCTGCTTCAAGCCACCATGCATCAGTCTCCCTGCAGTAGATGAGTTTACAGCTGCTGATCAGTCTTTTCACGGATGACTTACGATTCCTATATTCTAACCCAAACTGCACTGAAGGCTAAGAGATTTCCAGCTCTTCTGCAGCAGCCTTAACTTTTAAACTGGAGAGATATAAAACATGGTTTCTTTTATTCCTGCTCTTGTAAAGGCAATGCTGACTTTGGATTGCCCTGCCTTTTGCTCCACTGCTGCAACAGAATACATCCTGAAAATGCCTACCGGTGAGGACTTCCCAAGAACAAAGCAAACCAGGCATGTACCTCAGAAACGCAACCATCTGGGACAGTTCTGCAAAAGTAGGACACTTTCAAGTTAGTTCAGAGACTTTCAGAGTTTAGCAGACTACACTCATGAACTTTCTATGGCACATTACATGTTCAGACTCAGGTAACAGCATGCACTGGCTTAGTTATAAGTGCTGTTAGGCCTACTTAAAAATAACTAGCTCCTGACCTGCTGAACTAAAAGAAAAATCTTTGAAAAACAGTAGGACAGTCTATACTTAAAAAAAAAAAATTTGTGCTAATGGTCAGTTTGCAGAAGTCTTCCAGAAAATTACTCATACTTATATTACAAAAAAGGCTGAAAGAAAAATTTTCAGAAATGCCTTGAAATTAATAGATTCAACAGAACAAAGAAAAATGTATGTAATCCAAAGTCTAGCCATTTCACCTATCATTAGCCATTCCATATTAAGATATATTAACATCTTTAGTTCTCCTCTAGTTAAGTAAGCCATTTTTTAAGGGCTCAATGTTAACACCTGATTGGTGTCATTCAGGATTGCCTCAATTTACCAGGGAATTCAATCAGTGCCAGTACAAACCAGAGAGTTAATTCTTTATGTCACTTATAATGAAGAGTCCTTGCACTTTGTAACGGTTCATTAAAGCCACAATAAGATAAAAATCCTAATTTGAACCATATATTTGGCTTTGCTCTTTGTCCATGCCATAACTCTATCCAAAAGAACACATGTAGCTAAAAACATTATTTTTTTTAAAGTTGATTTTGATGAGAGATCAGAAAGCAACTTACAGTCTCAAAATAGCAGAGGCTGTTATTTGCAGAGGGACATTCCTTTCGGATCAATATTCTTTTTGTCTTTAAAATTATAGAGTAGAAGTATTCATAATGACAGGATAACAACTTTGCAGCCATTTAAAGAGAGCTATATTTATCCTAGATATGTGGAAAAGAAACTAAGTACTTGGCAATATTAAAAAACACCCTGGTGGCCAGATGTGTGACAAAAACAATTATTGTAAAATACATGCAGTAATTATAACATACCTATAGGCAACAATTTCTATTAAAAAAAAGAATTGTGACTTTTGTAGAATACATGCAACTAATTATCTTAAATCTTTGAGAAATACTGTGATCTACTGCTTTACCAAAATAAACAGAATTTCACTTAAATAATCATTTTGGCTATAAAGGATACTCCAACTTCATGGTTGAAATACTACACCAATGTTCTTTTTTCCAGATATTTTAAACAATATAATGGTAGCCTCAAATACGACCTTTAGTTTTTCCATTATTATTTATATAGTTCCATACATACTTAATTCAAGCATAAGGAAGCATATATCCAGACAAAACCAGATTTTTAAATGGAGAGTCAGTAATAAAACTGCTATATCCTGTGCTAAAACTCAGTTAAGCAAACAAACACTCTCAATCTTAATTCTCAACATTTACTGGACCTGTTGGTTACCAACACAAGTGAGCTAATGGATGAAGTCAAGATTGGAGGCAGCCTGGGCTGCAGTGGTTATGCACTGGTGGAGTTCGCAGTCCTGAGAGAGATGGGACAGGTGAAGAATAAAGTCAGAACCCTGATTTTAAGGAAAACAAGCTTCCAGCTGTTCAAGGAGTTAGACAATAGGACCCCCTGGGAAGCTGCCCTGAGGCATGAGGGAACAGAACAGAGCTGGCAGATCTTTAAGGATACCTTCCACAGAGGACAAGAGCTCTCAATCCCCAGGTGTAAGAAATCAGGAAAGAAGGCAAGAGACCAGCACGGATGAGCCAAGACCTGTTGGTCAAACTAAAGGGCAAGAAGGAAACACATAGGCAGCGGAAGAAGGGACAGGTATCCTGGGAATAGTATAGGGACGCTGCCTGGTTGTGTAGGGATGGGGTCAGGAAGGCCAAAGTGCAGTTGGAGCTGAACTTGACAACGGATGCAAAAAATAATAAGTGCTTCTATAGGTTTGTCAGCCAGAAAAGGAGTCAAAGAAAGTGTACCCCCCCTCAGTGAACATGGCTGGGAAACTGATAACAATGGACAAGGAGAGGGCTGAGGTACTCATCAACTTTTTTGCCTCAGTCGTCAGTGGCAATCTCCCTTCCCACACCTCAAGATGTGAAAGAAAGGAGGGACCTCAAGGCAGGGACTTGGCAAGTCTTGCCTGACCAACCTAGTGTTCTTCTATAATGGAGTGACAACAGTGGACAAGGGAAGAGCTATGGATGTCATCGATCTAGACTTCTGTAAGGCCTTTGACACCACCTCCCACAACATCCTTCCTTCTAAATTAGAGAGGTATGGATTTGAGGGATGGACTATTCAGTGGATAAGGAATTGACTGGATGGTCACATTGAGACCATTGAGTGGTCAACAGCTAAGTGTCCAGATGGAGATCAGTGATGAATGGTGTCCCTCAGGGTCCATATTGGGACCAGTAGTGTTTAATATCTTCACCAGCGACATAGACAGTGGGATTGAGTACACACTCAGTGAACTTGCAGGTGACACCAAGCTAAGTGGTGAGGTTGGCAGGCCTGAGGGATGGGATGCCATTCAGAGGGACCTGGACAAGCTTGAGAAGTGAGCCCATGCGAATCTCATGATGTTCAATCTTCATGAGGTTCAACAAGGCCAAGTACAAGCTCCTGCACATGGGTTGGGGCAACCCCTGTATCAATACAGGCTGGGACATGAAGGGATTGAGAGTAGCCCTGATGAGAAGGACTTGGGGGTGTTGGTTGATGAGAAGTTCAACATGAGCCAGCAATGTGCACTCACAGCCCAGAAGGCTAACTGTATCCTGGGCTGCATCAAAAGCAGCACGTCCAGCAGGTTGAGGGAGGAGATTCTGCCCCTCTGCTCCGCTCTGGTGAGACCCCACCTGCAGTACTGCATCCAGCTCTGGAGTCCTCAGCACAGTAAAGACATGGACCTGCTGGAGCTGGTCCAGAAGAGACCACAAAAATGATCAGAGGGATGGAACACCTCTGCTGTGAGGACAGGCTGAGAGAGTTGGGGTTGTTCAGCCTGGAGAAGAGAAGGCTCCGGGGAGACCTACTGCTGCCTTTCAGTACTTAAAGGGAGCTTATAAGAAAGATGGGGACAGACTTTTTAGCAGGGCTTGTAGCAATAGGACAGGGTGTAATGGTTTTAAACTAGAAGAGAGCAGATTCAGACTAGGTATATGGAAGAAATTTTTCATGGTAAGGGTGGTGAAACACTGGAACAGGTTGCCTAGCGGGGCTGTAGATGCCCAAACCCTGGAAACATTCAAGTTCAGGTTGGACAAGGCTTTGAGCAATCTGATCTAGTTGAAAATGTCCCAACTCATTGCAGGTTGGACTAGATGAGCTTTAAAGTTTCCTTCCAACTCAAACCATTCTATGATTCTGTGAAAAGTAAACTAAACGCTGACTTCATGATATTTTTGGTCTTCCCTCAACTACTCCCTCCAAAAAGTAGCTATGCTGTGAGCTGATAAAGGTATTTTGCTGGAATTTATTTATAGAATTATGAAATTGACTTATAGTTCTCATAGCTACCTATTAAATGGTGCATGATTATGAATTCCTAGGATATACTGCATTTACCAGTCAGAATAACCATATGTAGGTTATCAGAGTGAGTTAGCATTCAACTAATGGAGTGTTAGAATGGAACGGTTTAGCATCATATATTATTCATATTGCAGAGGTGTAGCAGCTCCAACTCTGTCCCAAAACCCCATTATTTTACAAAAAAAAAAAAAAAAAAGGAAGAAAAAAGAAAGAAAAAAAATTAAATTCCCTGCATTATACTATGTATTGGCATTTAATGATGTCTTGCAGGCCAGCTGGTATGGATGTGGGCTCACTAGAACAAGGTTCAGCAGTCTGGAAGTTCTACCAGTTATTAAAATTGACCTACTTAGGCCACTAAATTTCAGTGCCACAAAAGGTGGTAATATCTAGTGAAATTACTCTGCTGACCAAAAATATAATTTCTAAATGAAGTCATTATATTAGAAAGAAAAAAAAATTAAGCAAAATAGTTCCTAAAAAGTTAATTCAAGCATTCAGGTTTAACTAATTCCTTTAGTCTTTGCTTAAGGCAAAAATTAAATAATAAAGAAAGCCACAGGACTGCATTTTAAGATATTTTGTTGAAAGCAGGGAAGGTGGCCAATGACATCATCTGAAGAGAGAGCTTAACCTCTATCTCTGCAGTTATTTTTTTTTATAAACTACTGCATAAATTGCAAAATTTTTATTTATTTCTTTTTTCCTAACTTCAGTATATCTCTTACTGTACACATTCATATGGCTTTTATAATGTATATTTCATATCAACTGCTAAATGAGTTCTATTTTCTTATAATAAAAATAATACTGTAATCCATTTTGACTCTGTATTTTAGGCAACTATGAAATGCAATGTGTGTACTTTTGGTAGTGTATAGCTTTGCACTATCAACTACAATAGTCTTTATATTGAATCAAAATAGGATGTATGTTACAAAATTATTTTATTTTTTACTTTTGTGATGGTTAGTTTAATGTAAGATATCATCAGCACTGGTGAGGCTGCACCTTGAGTCCTGTGTTCAGTTTTGGGCCCCTCACTGCAGGAAAGACACCGAGGTGCTGGAGCATGTCCAGAGAAGGGCAACCAAGCTGGTGAGGGGCCTGGAGCACAAGTCTTATGAGGAGCGGCTGAGGGAACTGGGGCTGTTTAGTCTGGAGAAAAGAGGCTGAGGGGAGACCTGATCGCTCGCTACAACTACCTGAAGGGGGTTGTAGTGAGGTGGGTGCTGGTCTCTTCTGTCAGGCGGCTGGAGACAGGACGAGAGGAAATGGCCTCAAGTTGCCGCAGGGAAGGTTTTGGTTGGATATTAGGAAAAATTTCTTTACTGAGAGGGTTGTCAGGCATTGGAACAGGCTGCCCAGGGCAGTGGCTTAGTCACCATCCCTGCAGGTATTCAAGAAGTGCGTAGACAAGGCAGTTCAGGACATGGTTTAGTGGGCATGGTTGATGGTTGGACTCGATGATCTTGAAGGTCTTTTCCAACCTAAATGATTCTATGATTCTATTATTCTATCTTTTGCCACATTTTGCTTTCCCAAATTTACACACTGCTAACATTCATGTGGTGGTGGTTTTATAAAAGGATAGATGTTACTGTTATAGTCTGGATGTAGTCAGTGTTTCTAGTTTGTTCTCCACAGGAAATGTTACAAATAAGAATAGATCATAGAAGAAAAGCTTGAAGTTGCAAATTACCCAAAGATTGTATGCTAGAAAACATAAGAATTTGCCAAAGCAGCCTGAAAAAAATCTGTGAACTAGAGATGTGGGCTGATTAACTGATTTGAATTCTCCACAGGTAAATGCTTGAGTTAAAAGCACAGTGGTTTTGCTTCACTAATGTAATGAAATACAATGTATATTTTTTAATTTTATTTGACAGGCCAGACAAAATAATTAGTGGATGGCAACACACGTTTGTAAAGAGAAAAAGGAGAATGTGTAAAACAATAAGTATGTTTGATGTTCAAGTAGAATAGTAAATGAAAACTTTTATAAAATTTGTAGAAAATGCCACTTGTTACTAGAAAAATGCAGAATTAAAAGTAATTCTTAACAGGAAAGTTTAGTTGAGAAATAGTTGGGAGGAGAGTAGGGTAAATCTAAGTGTAATAATTTTGTTGTCAACTGCAACTCTTGCCATAAATTTTTAAACATTTTTTTAATCATAACCAGAACCAAGATATAGGAAAAACCTTTTCTTCTCTGATTTTAAAAAGGCTGAGGGTGAAATCCTGCACTAAGAGTAGGGTCCGTTCATGTAAATGTTAGTCATTCTTATGTTAATCCTTGTCTTCACACTGGTCCAGAAAAATCTGTAAGTATGTGCTTTATTCTGAAAGTGTGCAGATATCTTTTGAAGATTAAAGACCTGTAAGTGTACATACCATTCTGCAACGAACAAAATCTGTACTGGGATATAGGTACGGTCTGTTGGTGCAATAGACAGGCCCAAAACCTCTGCTGTGGTTCAACCCTGGCCAGCATCTCAGCCCCACCAACCACTCGCTCACTGATTCCCAGTGGGATGGGAAAGAGAGTCAGAAGGGTTGAAATGAGAAATCTCATGGGTTGAGATAAAGGCAGTTCTATAAGTCAAGCAAAAACTGTGTATGCAAGCACAATGGTTACTTGGGAAGCCAGACACCATAACTCTGAACTGTTCCCCCATCCTCTTTCTTTCCCCAGCTTTTATTGCTGAGCATGATGTCATAGAATTGTAGAATCATAGGATGGTTTGGGTTGAAAGGGACCTTCCTCTAGACCAAGTTGCTAAAAGCCCCATCCAGCCTGGCCTTGAACACTTCCAGCAGGGCGCATCCAGAAGTTCCCTGGGCAACCTTTTCCAGTGCCTCACCACTTTCATCTTAAAAAATTTCTTTAGATCTAATCTAAATCTACCCCCTTTCATTTTAAAACCATTACCCATAATCCTATCACTACATTTTTTGATAAAGAGTCCCTCCCATCTTTCCTGTAGCCCCTCTTTAAGTACTGGAATGCCACCATAAGGTCTCTCCAGAACCTTCTCTTCTCCAACAACTGAACAACTCAACTCTCTCAGCCTGTCCTCATAAGGCAGGTGCTCCACCCTTCTGATCATTTTTGTGGCCCTCCTCTGGACCCACTCCAGCAGGTCCATGTCATTCTTATGTTGGGGGCCTGGAGTGGGTGTTGGGGGCCCCAGAGCTGGACACAGTACTGCAGGTGGGGTCTCACCAGAGAGGGGTAGAGAGGCAGGATCACCTCCTTTGACCTGCTGACTACACTGCTTTTGATGCAGCCCAGGGTACATAGAATCATAGAATCATTTAGGTTGGAAAAGACCTTCAAGATCACTAAGTCCAACCATCAACCATGCCCACTAAACCATGTCCTGAAGTGCCTTGTCTATGCACTTTTTGAATACCTCTAGGGATGGTGACTCAACCACTTCCCTGGGCAGCCTATTCCAATGTCTGACAACCCTCTCAGTAAAGAAGTTTTTCCTAATATCCAAC
>NW_010973034.1:4210911-4211525 GCF_000737465.1 Haliaeetus leucocephalus | reverse complement strand
CAAGGACCTCTGCCAGTTCCCTCAGTACTCTTGGATGGATTCCATCGGGTCCGATAGATTCGTGAGTGTCCAGATGGCATAGTAGGTCACTAACTATTTCCTCCTGGATTAAGGGGGTATGTTCTGCTCTTCATCCTCACCTTCCAGCTCAGGGGGTGGAGTACCCTGACGATAACTGGTCTTCCTTAAAGACTGAGGCAAAGAAGGCATTAAGTACCTCGGCCTTTTCCTCATCTCTGGCGGCTACATTCCCTTCTGTATCCATTAAAGGATAGATATTCTTCTTGGGATTCTTTTTACTGTTAACATATTTGTAAAAACATTTTTTGTTGTCCCTTACCATAGTGGCCAGTTTTATTTCTAGCTGAGCTTTTGCCTTTCTAATTTTCTCTCTGTATGATCTAACAAGATCCCTGTACTCTTCCCAAGTTGCCCACCCTTTCTTCCAGAGATGATAAACTCTGCTTTTTTTCTTGACTCCTAGCAAAAGCTCCCCGTTCAGCCAGGCCGGTCGTTTTCCTCAGGGATTTGACTTGCGGCACGGGGGAATAGCCTGGTCCTGAGCTGTTAAGATTTCCTTCTTAAAGAATGTCCATCACTCCTGGACCCCTTTG
>NW_010973034.1:4210035-4210359 GCF_000737465.1 Haliaeetus leucocephalus | reverse complement strand
ACCCCACCACCTCTCCTTCCTTGCCTATCCCTTCTGAAGAGCTTATAGCCATCCATTGCAGCACTCCAGTCATGGGAGTTGTCCCACCATGTTTCCATGATGGCAACCAAGTCATATCTATCCTGCTGCACGATGGCTTCCAGCTCCTCCTGTTTATTGCCCATGCTGCGTGCATTGGCATAGATGCACTTGAGCTGGGCTATCGATTCCACCCCCAACATTGGCATGCCACCCCCAGGCTCATCTCTGGTGAGCCTAGTTTCATCCCCTTCCCCCTTCAAACCTAGTATAAAGCCCTCTCTATGAGCCCCACCATCTCATGAG
>NW_010973034.1:4209278-4209578 GCF_000737465.1 Haliaeetus leucocephalus | reverse complement strand
AATTACCCTCCTTTTTCTGTTTTCAGAGGATGTGAGGATGCATGGGGCTGCCCGACTGAGCCTAGGCACCTCCCTAGACAGGGCTTCATCTACACCCTGATCTTCACTGGCCTGGTCCTCAAGTTCCAGAGCCCCATACCTGCTGTGTAGGGGCAACTGGGAAGGTGAGGGAGACCGGGACGGGATTCGCCTGCCTCCCCGAGCAGGGACCTGTATCCATTCCCCTCTGTCTCTTAGGTCCCCTCCTGCCCGGTGGCAGGAGGGCAGGGGAACCTCCGCTTCTCGCGGAGCCTCCATCTG